>NW_015160266.1:30580-72168 GCF_001447785.1 Gekko japonicus | reverse complement strand
CCCGGGGCCCCCCCGCCAGGGCCTGCGGGGGGGGGGTGTGGAGGGAAAATCGGGGTGGAATCGGCAGCTGGGAGGCACTCAGGCCACGCCGCCAGTGCCCGTGGGGGGGAGAAGGCTTACCTGCGGAGCTGCTTCTGCAGACCAGGAGCCTTTAGGAATACTCCCCCCCGCGAGTATTGCGGGTCCCGCTTCTAATTCCCTCTTGAAGCCATCCATGCTTGTAGCTGCCACCACCTCCTGTGGCAGTGAGAAAGGGCCTTCTCAGTCATCGAGCCCAAATTTTGGGACTCCCTCCCCAGGGAGATTAATCTGTTTCCCTCTGTTGTTGCCTCCTGCCAGCAAGTGAAGACTTTTTTGTTTGGTTTGGTGTGCCTCCAGCAACTGTTATTGGTTTTCCTCCCTGGTTGTGTCGTTATGTTACGTTTGTTTGTATGTTTTTCTAGATGTATGTTTCTATGTATGTTTGTATGTTTCTAGATGTTTTTTATTGAATTGGTTAAACACACAAACATACACACCCAATTTTTAATGCTGTTACAATGTTTTAAATGTTCTAATGTGCAAATGTTTTAATGTCTGGATGTTCACTGCCTTGAGGACCCTGTTTGGCTGGAGAGGCAACGTAGAAATATTTAAAATAAATAAATAATTACAATGGTGAGGGGGGGAAACAACATTTTTGCATTCTTGTTTTCTCCCTCCTTCAGTTAACTTAAAATCAGTTAAATGTCATGATGTGCATGCTGCCAGGTGGTTTGTAACTTTCCTGTGTTGCATGAAGCATTTCTTCACGTAGGATTCTAGAATATAACCACTCTTTTCTGTGAGTAATAGGGGTTATGCGCTATTAAAAAGTAAAAATAGCGAACGGGAGGCTTTTAAAATAGCTCCGAACCCTCCGTTTTCTGTTTTGGCAAACACATTACATATACTTTTAATAAGAAGTCCCAAAACAATATTTTAATACACTTCAAAGCACAGCCCTTTTATGCAGCCCTGGAGAGGAATCTGGGCGCAATGTTAATGCAGTTCAAATGGCAGACAGGTGTGTGAGCCTTTAATTTGTTTTAATTACTTTCTTGCATTGGTGAATTTGCATCACAAGTTTATCAGGCTGATAGGGAACCTCGATCGGTGGATTTATTTAGCAAAGGTTTCAGAAAATCCAGGGCCAAATGTGTGGCTGCAAGTAAGCAAGCCAAACCATAGCAAGGCCCTGTTCACACTAGACGGTTTGGGCCGGGAGAGGGACGGATTGGGGCCGCAGCAAACGGGCACGATCCCACAGCAATATCTGGGAATCGTGCTGCGCCCATTCCCAGCCCATTCCCAATCCGCCCCTCCCGGCCAAAACCCGCAGCAAAAAAGGGCCGCATCACTGCCGGCCGTGGGATCGCCGGCGCGTCTTTTCGCTGGCGCATCCCCGGCCCCTGGCAGCCTCCCCCTCCCCCTCGTCTCTTCCTCCCTGGCATCTGATCGTGCCGGGGAGAAACGGCGCCGCGGCTCAAGGGATCGTGGGATCCTTCTGCGGCATCTCTTTTTTGGTGCAGCTTTTAGAAGCCGCGCTTTGCCCAGTGTTTTCCCTGCTGTGTGGCAGGGGCCCAAGTAGAACTGCTGGCTTAATCTGATGCTGGGGAGAGCAGGAGGGGGGATTAAAAGCACTTAATGTGGCACTTAAATACACTGGTCAGCCCCTGAACACACCAGAACCTAGCTCTACATGTTCTCAAGCCATCCCCAAAGGGCAGGGAACATCCCTAAAGGACAGAAAGGCAAGAGAAGCACGTAGCTCCAGCTCAGCCCTATAAACTCCCATTTATTTATTTCAATATGTATATCCTTTTTTCTTCCCAGTGGGGAGTCCCAAAGCAGCTTAGAATACCTCCATATCTTCATGACAACCACTTAGAGGGGTAGTTAGGATGAGAGTGCATGACTGGCCCAAAGTCACCCATTCGGCTTCCATGTTACAAGGTGGATTCGATCCTGGGAAAATCGGGCAAAGCCGCGGGTCAAAATGCGGCCGCTCAATGGGAAATTGACCAATGGAAATGGGGCAAAGGGAGGTGTGACGGTGGTGCAGCTCCTTGTGCGTAACATTCGAAGACTTATTCCGCGCTGGCTGTTATGGAGGAAACCATATTGTGCTCATCCTCAGCAGATCAGTTCCTAGGTAGACTATATGGGTTTTATTCTTCATGTTTATTTACTACAGTGATCCTGGTCACACCGAGAATTTGCCATGTGAGAGGCACGACTGCCGGGCGGATTAAAAGGGTGTGATCATATGGCAACATCTGGCAAGCGTCGCGCACCCGTCTCCAACCCGTAGCGTCCGGCCAAAGATGCGGAGTTAAAAAGTAGCTGGGAAAGTGTAGTATTATCCAGAAAACGCGGGGCTCGGGCAGGCATCTGATCGCGGAAGGGCTGGTATCCCGGCGCCCGTCCCCGTCCCACCGGATGTTTTCTTGCAAGCCTCCATGGTACGCGCTCAAACGCGCACGCGCACAAATGTGATACTGCTTCGTTGCCATGCTTCGCCATCACCGTGTGATCGGCGGCTGACGGCCTGAGCACAGAGCCTCAGGGGAACGTCGGATTGTGATATCGCGCTTCATTTTGCTCCGGAGCAAAAAGCCTCACTTCCCTCCCGGATTATCTTGCTCATGTGACCGGGGAAAGTATTTTCTTCATTTATACCCCATTTTTCTCCCCAAAGGGGACCCAAGGTGGCTTACAATATTATCCCCTTCTCCATTCTGTTTTCATGACAATTCAAACAGGTAGGTTAGGCTGAGAGCATGTGACTGGCCCGAGGTCACCCAGCAAGCTTCCATTGGCAGAGTGGGGATTGGAGGCCAGGTCACCCTAGTCCGACGTTCTAACCAGAACGCCATGCTGGTTCTCTGTGTTGTCTTCATGTTGTTATCTCTTATAGCTCATCTTCTCTATAATTTCAGAGGGAGACAAAGGTTATCAGCTCGAGAGCGTATTGCAGAAGGGAAAGAAATCCCTGACTGGTGACAACAGGGCTTTTTCTTGCTGGCTGCTCACAGTGAGATGATCTGACTCTTTCAGAACTAGGATGGTCAGGGCTGATCCTGTGCTTCAGTCTTGTGAGTCTTCCCTTCCTAAAGAGAGAGTCTATAGCAGGATCCTTCCAGTTTGGCCAGTTTGGTGTAGTGGTTTAGAGTGGCGGACTCTAATCTGGAGAACTGAGTTTGATTCCCCACTCTTCCACATGAAGCCAGCCGGGTGATCTTGAGTCAGTCACAGTTCTCTCAGAGCTCTCTGAGCCCCACCTCCCTCACAGGGTGTCTGTTGTGGGGAGAGGAAGGAAAAGGTGATCCTAAGCCACTCTGAGACTCTTTCAGGTAGTGAAGGGTGGAGTATAAAACCAACTCGCTGCCTCCTCCTCCCATATCATATATGAGCACAACCAAGCTGCTTGCCCCACGCGAGCATCATAATGGGTAGCCAGGCTCAGATTTGGTTCAGATTCAGACTTTCGACTGCACCTGTGGTTCCGTGGCAGGGCATCTGCTTGACATGCAGAAGATCCCAGGTTCAACCCTTGGCATCTCTACTTCAAAGGATCAGGCAACAGGTGATGCAAAAGACCCTCTACCTGAGGCCCTTGAGGTCCTCTGCCAGTCTGAGTAGACAATACTGACCTTGAACGACCAAAGGTCTGATTCAGGATAAGGCAGCATCATGTGTGTTCATGTGCCTCCAAGTAATCTTGTCACAGTAATCTAGCATTTGCGAGTTCTGATGTATACAGGAAGCTCTGTATAAGCAGAAATAAGCAGTTCTGGGGAATGTACAGTGGCGAACGGTGTATAGCATTTTCTCAAAAGGTTGAAAGTAGCCATGGAGTGCCTCCCTGTGATGAACCTCATGTATAATGCAGAGTTTTGAATCATGAATATTACTACTACTAATGCAGAGTTTTGAATCATGAATATTACTACTACCACCACCACCACTGCTACTACTAATGCTATGATGATGATGATGATGATGATGATGATGATGATGATGATGATGATGATGAATTGTCATAGTCAGATATTTGACTGGTAGGTGGTGTTCTGCAGTTCAGGATCTATGGGGCAAGTGATGCTCTGTCTTCTTGGTGCTTGGGGGGGGTCAACAGTGGGAGGGCTTCTAATGTCCTGGCCCCACTGCTGGACCTCCTGATGGCACTGGTATTTCTGGCCACTGTGTGACACAGAGTGTTGGACTGGATGGGCCTTTGGCCTGATCCAACATTGGCGTCTCTTATGTTCTTATGTTCTTATGTTCTTATCCTTCGTCTTGCAAAGTCAACATTTGCTGTTATCACTGGTCTTCTGAATCTTGGCTTTCATACTATTCCTTTTGAGTGCCTGCTCTTGTGCAGTTAGAAAGAGTCCTTCCATTTCTTCTTTCTTCAGATTTTGGAGCAACTTCCAGATGTTTTCATTACCAACATAGTTCTCTGTGTCTTTCAAATATTGCCCATGCGAGTGCTTTTCCTTCCAGTGATCCAAGTGAGTTTAGATTCCAGTCTTTTTGTATTAACACTTGTTATTTGTATGATTACTATTATTATTATTTTATAAAAACTAAACATAACTATTATAGCAAAAGCTAGGAGCTGCATGCTGTTGGCTTATAATAAGGATGTTGTTGAACCAGTGGAGAAGAGCTCCTTGGATCTCACCTTGAAAGCAAATATTATTGTCCATTATATAATGCAAACAAGGCAAACAGGTATTCATGCTGTATTGATGAATCAGAATGAAAGGTTATGCGAAGTACGTGGACATGTGCTGACACGGCCATCGTAGTTCATGTGGAAGCATGTGCTCAGGCCTTAAGGAAATGCCACCATGGAAAGACACGTCTTACCCTGACGGTTATCAGGCAGTTAGAATGCCACACTCACAGCGATTTCCCCACCCTAACCTGCAGGTGGCACCGGACACTGGCATGGAGATCATACTTGGAAGTTTATGTCCCTGAAAAAGCAACGGGCTTTACTTTCAAGAAGCTGCTTAAGAATGTTTAAACTGTACTGCCTTACCAAACTCCTAGTAGTGAAAATTCTGTTCAGAAAGTCTGTATTCGGGCCCGTAGCCACAGTGGGGCATTTAGGGGTGGTGCCCCCTCACTCATGGCTCACGCCCCACAACTCCCACTGCCCCTGCCTGTGCTCTTACCTGTCAGCCACACTCGTTCGCCTCGACCACTACAGGAGGAGAGCCGGCTGGCCGGTGCGATTAATACTTGGCAGGTATGTGCTCTCTGCTACAGTAGCAGGTGGGTGAGGCCTCCCGCTACTGTAGCACAGAGCACATGATCCCTGAGTATTAATTGCACTGGCCCACCAAGGTGAACAAATGTGGCTGCCAGGTAAGGAAAGACCCTTGTCTTCTTCGCCCGTCCGCCCGCCTACCAATGGGTTCTCCATCTCCTCCCATGCTCCCCCGTCCCCTCTCCCCCACCCTCAGCCCGATTTCCCAGTGCCCCACCACCCAACATTTTCTGGCTACTCCCCTGTCTGTATTGCTTCAGTCCCAAGGGTTATTCCAAGTTATGGAAAAGAAGAGAAACAATAAGATACAGAGTACAAAAGTACAAACATAAAAATTAGCAGTACTAGAGCAATGTTAAAAACACATCCAGTCAGTGCATCACCACAGCAATTTGCTTGAATTTTCATGGCTGCCAGAGCATGTAGAGGAACTTTATTGATTACATGGGGATGAGATGGGTTTTTTTTTTGCCATTTGTTGGTGTCCTCATAGGCTTTTCAAGGCAAAAGATGATCAGGGGAGGTTTGCTGTTGCCTGCCTCTGCGTAGCAAACCTGGACGTCTTTGGTAGTCTCCCATCCAAATATTAACCAGGGCCGATCCTGCTTAGCTTCCAAGGTCTGATGAGATCAGGCTAGCCTGGACTATTGAAGTCAGAGCTTTTAAGAGGTTGTACCGGTTAATTAAGGAGCTGTGGTGGCTCAAGTGGTTAAGACGCTGAACTGCAGGCTGTGGAAGGTCAGTAGTTCAGCAGTTCGAGACCCGAGTTGCCGCATGATGGAGTGAGCTCCCATCTCTAGTTCCAGCTCCTGCCAACCTAGCAGTTCGAAATATCCTATGGACCATTGAAGTCAATGGCGAAAACATAGGGTATATTCTGGGGGCTGGAGGGGAGGGGGTTTGAGGGAGAGGCTCCAAAATCGCATGGTAGCTTCTGGAGCCTCTCCCCAAGATACCCGCCATGTTTCAGAAACATTGAACCAGGGGGTCCAATTATACGGGCCCCCAAACAGGTTGCCACCATCCCATCCATTGTTCTCTAAGGTGGGGAAAAGGTTACTTTTTTCCCACCATAGAGAACAATGGAGGGGATAGGGACAACCTGTTTGGGGGTCTGTAGAATTGGACCCCCTGGTCCAATGTTCTTCAAACTTAGTTGGTATCTTGGGGAGAGGTGGAATTTGCCCCTACGAGTCCAAGGCCACCACCCCGGGGCTCAGGGAGGCAGGAGAAGGTTTCAGCCCCCCGTGGGCGTTGCAGCTGCCGCCGAGAACAGCGGCGGTGGCCATAACTGTTTAAGGAGCCCTGAAGGAGAGCTGGGGGAGCCAGAATGACCTCTCACATTTGGACATCATACACGAGAGGTGGAATTTGCCCCTATGAGTCCAAGGTCACCACCCCGGGGCTCAGGGAGGCAGGAGAATGTTTCACCCCGTCCACCCACGTTGCAGCTGCCGCCGAGAACAGCGGCAACGGCCATAACTTTTTAAGGAGCCCCAAAGGAGAGCTGGGGAGCTAGAATGACCTCTCGCATTTGGACATCACAAGCGAGAGGTGGAATTTGCCCCTACAAGTCCAAGGCCACCACCCCGGGGCTCAGAGAGGCAGGAGAAGGTCTCCCCCCCGTGTTCTCCTGCCTCCCTGAGCTGTTCTCTAACAAAGTGAAAGGCTTGGGTTTTTTAAAAACTACCCACAAAATTCATTTGTGTAGTACGTTTTCAAAATAATCAAATTATAGGACTTCTGAGTTTTGAGATAAAGAAATTTCAGATGTCAACAGCTTCATTCACTATCTCAACAGCAAATAGATTGGAACCTGCCTGGAATTTCTTTAGGTATGAGGCAGGGGCGATTTCAGCTGATTTCCCCGCTCCTGAGGAAGACCTCTGAAACCCCACCCCCGCTTTCTGAGGGGGGGGGGTCCCCTGTTCTCATGGAGCAGTATTAGGTGGGATATTTGAGGCAGCTGAAGGAATGGGGATTAAGTGAAAATCCCCCCCATACCTGTGGAAACTGTAGGCACTGAGTGGCTGAACTGGAGGGGGGGGAGTCAAAAATCCTTCAAACTGGAATTCAATAGCAACCATGTGAAATCCCTCTCAGAACTTCCTCAAATCCAACTGTAATTCTTTTTTGGCTTTGCTTGATATTCTTACTGGTGCTTCACCTGAGCAGGCCCCTTCCAAAATCCTTTGAGGTTTTGCTTCAGGTTCCTTTAAGCTGCCATCTCTCTGGAATCATTAAAAACTGGCATAGCTCTCTGTATGTAGAAGAGAATTTGCTACCTTTCTAATCTGCCCCTGAGAAATCCTGCAAGCAAAAGTCACCTTGGAGCTCGGTGTAGAAATAAGGGCACGAGTAGCTTGTGCTGAGATACTGTGTCACTGAACTTTGCTGTTTTAGAATAATATATAAAAATTCAACAAAGAAACCTCTCTCTCTCTCTCTCCCTCCCTCTCTCTCTCTAACACATACACATGCACATGCACACAAAGATTTTCTGTCAGCTGTGGCACGTTTAAACCCTCTGCATATTTCATCAGACACGCCACTTAATTCAGTACTTTAAATAAGATTTAATAAAGGGCAGCATGTTCAGACACGTCCAGCCTCACTTTTATTTGTAGTTGGCAGTGTGTTGTGCTGTGGATTTGACTATATAGTTAATAATTTTAATTACTTACCTGTTCTAGGCAGGCACACTCTCTTTTAACTGTTTATGGGGAAAAATACCCATTATAAATTTAAAAAGCCATCTTTGTGAGTACATAAAATTCCTGTGGTGGCTCAGGCCAAAGATTTGGCTTCTCTCTTTTTGGCAGTGACGGAAACTGGGTTCACACTGCTATTTATTTATTTTGTCAGTGTGAATTGCATTAAATCAAGGGCATGACTTTTTTTTTTTGCACAAGCAGGTGGGAAATCCAATGACATTTCCATGCACAAAGCTTTGATGATAACAACACTCTGCCACCTTATTTACACTACCTGTGTTCACAAATGCTTCTCTCATTCTTAGGGATGCCAGCTCTGGCTTGGGAAATGCCTGGAGGGCTTGTGGGTGGAGCCTGGGGAGGGCATGATTTGGGAAGGGGAGGGACTTCAGTGGGGTAGAATGCCATAGAGTCTACCTTCCAAAGCAGCCATTTCCCCTGGGTGAACTGATCTCTGCTGCCTGAAGACCAATTGTAATCCCAGGAGATCTCCAGCCACCACCTGTAGGTTGACAACTGCACTCATTCTGTAAAGGTCACTGCCCCTCCAGAAAGCTCAGGAAAGTATATTCGTCCCATAGCCTAAAATGTACTGGTCTGTCTGTCTGTCCCATATGAACATACCTGAACAATTCCAATCGAGTTTGGAGGCCCTGTCTCCCCTGCTGAAGTCAGATAAGCATCTGAAATGGCACCTTTCTCTACCATGTCCTTCCTGCCGCTACCTGCCTGGAGCCATCCTTTTGAGCTTCAGGTGCCAGGTTAAAAAGTTCTGGTTCACCTATGGGTGTTTTTATGCTGGGATTTTGTGGTGTGGATTTTACTGCTAATTTGTTTAAAACCATTCTTGTTGGCTTTCTTGGGAAATTTTGGTGGGATATACTCTCACACTGTGTTCACTGGGACTGAGAGTCCTCTTCCTGAATGACCCAACTATTACCCTGAAAATTTTTAGGATGGATTCCGTGATTAACCATATTGGTCCAACTGACATGTATTGTATGCTGGGGAGGGGGGTAATTTTCATATTTTAGAAGTCCCATTGAATAACAGGGGATACTTCCAATTAGTCCTTCATACGATGTCTCCCAAAGGGTAAAAACAAGGCACTGGAATCTCCAGGAGTGGGTCTTTAAAGTGGTTTCCCTTTATAAGTAGCAGCGGTGGGAAGTGTCAGTTTGGATTAGGGTGATGGCAAGTGAGAGGAGGCATATTATTCTCTCCCGCATGCAGTTTCCAAATCTTAATGCTCCTCTCTGAAGATGATATTTTTCCCATTACAGGAAAACATATAGGTTGCCTATATATTTCCTTCCGTGGAACAAATAGTCAGCTGGGGTGTATGCGTGTGTGTGCATGCACAAAATGGCATTTTAAGGTTTTGCAGTGTTGCAGAAAATGTGTGTAGTGGGGATGGACAAAAAAAGGGGAAAAGGAAAAAAACTGAACCTAAAACCTAGAATTCAGAACCTAAAAAGGTTAGTCAAGAATAGAAGAGGGCCAACTCTAAAAATCTAAATATGAAACATACAAAAATATAGATGTATTTATTAAACACAAATTAAAATAACAAATAGAGGCCCATTCATACCTCATATACAAATATAAAAATACAAAGGCTGATGAAATAGACTTTATGTGTTTCAGCCTTCACAGGCCTTCCTCGGAGGTCTAATGCAAATAGAACCTATTGGCTAATATGTAAAAATATATACAATCAAACATATACAAAATATGAAGTAAAGACCAGAAAACAATTGTTCCAAAGGTTAACCACTGGGCAAAAATACAAATGAAACCTTCAGTGCAATCACATGTCCAGTATAGGGTTGCCAAGTTGATTTTCACCGGGAGTGGGGGGCTCCTGGCCAGCGTCAGTTGCGCGCGTGCACTGCAAGCACATCACTCGGAAGTGACGTGACAACGCCAGGCACGCTGGGGGCAGGGCCACGGCCATACAAGGGGAAACCATAGAGTTTTCCCTTGGATGGCCGTGGCCCCACCCCCAGCGTGCCCGGCATGGTCGCGTCACTTCTTGGTGACGCGCACTTCGGGGAGGAGTTCCCCCTGGGGCCCGATCTGACGCCGGCAGCGAACGGGCCTCTGGGGCGGGGGTTTCCCAGCCCCCGGGGGGACTTCGGAAGCCTAGTCCAGTAGTACTTCTCTCTGGTCAACTGTATAGTCTCCTGAGATTGTATAGCCAAATGTTCCCGATAAAATATTCCTTAAGTTAAAAGCCCAGTGTCAGTGTTTCCTATCCAGTTCTTGATTTGTTGCAAGGCCCAGACCACATAACTACAATTCTTTAACAAATATTAAATCTTCTAGCAAATTGCCCTTGGATGTTAAAATCTACTTAAAATCACTAGTAATAAACAGACTCCTTTTGCCTTTCTTTGGCATTCTGCAAGACATCTTGGAGAAAAGTGTGCCTTTCCTGAGAATTCGTTGAACTCATAATATTGTGGTATGTGCAATAATATTGTTCTGTACGTGGGCTTTATCACATTGCTCCTTGGGGACTGCAGCATTTAACTTCCTCCCTTCATCATTTTTTAAAAAAAGTTGTGTCTAATACTTCTCTTACTGAATAACTTATTTATTTATATTTTATCCTGAGCTTTCTTATAGTATAGAGTGCTATACATGGTTACCTCTCCATTTTATCCTCATAGCAACTTTGTGAGGTAAGTTAAACCAACTGAGCTTTATGGTCATCTGCTGTCCCACCCTTCTGGATTCAGAAAATTCACTGGTTTTGTTCTTTCTGAATCCCCCCCCCGCAAATTCCAGTTATTCGGAAAGTTCTTTGGAAACTTGGAAAGACCAGGCCCATTTGGAAGCTCCCCGAGAGCCTCGTCCTGCCCTCAGTTTCCCACCTGTTCTCTTTCTCGAACAGCAGAGTTTGGCTAGGGTTGTAACTTATCTACAGGAGCTCATTTCTGAAGACCCTCCCCAGCTCAAAAATTCAGTACTGTTCCTGTGGTTGAGCGAGGATATGAAACTGTGTCTTTCTACTCAAAGATCTGATATACACATGCAGTAGACGGAGGCGATAGATTGGACTGTATGGCTTCAAAGTGCAGGTACATTTTTGAATGCTCTCTTGTGTTATAATTAATGCTTGAATTACTGAGGGCAGTAATATAAGAGCCCCCCTTATAAGAGCCCCCCCAGCCCCCTATTTAGAAGGCTTAGAAGAATGATTTGTCCTGCCTATCTTTGTTCAAGGATTCTCCTGCCGGGATCTCTCCACCATGTCTCTCTGTAATTAAGGGCCTGGATTTGGAGGGAAGCTGGTCTCCAATTCTGCATTGTCTTGTTTGTCCAGACCCGCCCATATTTTGACCCTAGGCAGCAGCTATAGTTGGCTGTCTGCCTCCCTCCCTATCCATCTCCCCTCACACGTTTGGTTTGGTCATATGCTCTTTCCTGTCCATCAGGGTCTCTTGCCACACTGCCAAGAGTCCCAGCTGCCTCATCATCTGTTAGAGACACTGGCTGAGGAAACTTGCCATCCAAGTGGAAAATGTATGACTAGACCTTCCTTTCTTATTAAACCCTCTTCCCTTTACAAAGAACCCTGGCCTCAAGTTGAGCAGTGCACATTCTTGAAATCCAGCAGCAGCAGACATTTGAGGGGACCATCAGGAACCATTTAGGATGGATCTGCTTCAGACTGGGGAGGGACGGTAGAACTTCTGCCATAGATAACATAGTCTGTTTGCATTGTGAAGATGCACCATGGGAATTAAATCAGGGAACACATCTCTGAACATTTTCTTGTGGCATCAACCAGGGGACATGAGCTTGGGGTCCTACTGACAACATTTGTTGCCTGCTGCTGCTCAGAGCAGTGGTGGGAGAAAGCTTTTTACAACATGCTGGCGTTGCGTGCACTGTGACCTCTCTTCCGGGAAAAAGTTGGAGGTGATGTCACATCATCCTAGGGATCATCATAAGTCTGTGGTTGTACCATAGAATTTCCAGGGATTCATAGAGCAACATGACATCACTTCCAGTTTTCCCCAGAAATGACATCATGGTACACGCCATGTCCTCACCTCCCCACCCCCAGGTTCCTGGCATTTGGGTTCCTTAGGTCCAGCCCAGAATAAAATGAGACTCCCATGAACATTATCTTGTCTCTGCTTGGAAACAGACTGGTGCAGAGACTATACTAGTCAAGGGTGTTTTGACTAGTTAGGAATAAACCAATGTGCCATCTGACCTACTACATCTCTGTTGGCACCACTTCACAGGGGGTCTGCGTTGGGTGAGCCAACTATTGTTGGAGATGTCCCTTTCTGGACCCCTCTCCCAAATGTAGCAAGAGCAAAGGTGAAGAGCATTATTCAGGTAGCTAAATGCCTCCCTGTTTTTAATGGCACATATTCTGTATGAATAATACAGCAGTCTATAGGAACAGAACTGGAGGTGTAGTTTATCAGGACCAGTGTGGCTAAATTGGGAAGTATTGGGGGTTGTGGATCATGGATGACATTAAAGGCCTTGTTCCTTTTCCCAGTGTCTTTCCACCTATGTGCTACTTTTGTATTTGCAGAATTTGTGTTAACGTGGCAGGGGCAGTGCTGTCCTCCATTCTGTGATCTCAAGTGGGGCAGCCATCTTACCAGCGTAGTGCTGCACTGTTTCATTCTCCTGCATTATGTGGATGTAGCCTACACCCCACATTCTAAGCCACCACGCTACACTGGCATCAACTGAGTTCCTTCCCTAAGACTTGCTGTTTGTCACCCGACATCCAACGACGAGCAAGGCTTGTTTGTGTTGATGAGAAAAGTCTTCAGATATTTTCCACTCAAGAATGTTTGCTCAAGAGGAACCAGGTGGGGAAGAGGGAAGCAGATTTTCTGCTCTGGAAGTCTGTGAGCTCTATTTGTTTTGCTTGGCTGTTTTTCTCCCTCCTCCCTTATTGTTATTTTTAATCTATGCCATCCTGTCCCATTCATCGATTCACGGGGAATATGCGCCCATTGTTGAGGCCAAGGGTATTTCTTTTTCCTGATAGTTACTGCTTTTGATTTGTCATTATGGCTTTGATGTGGTCTAGCTTTTCTTCTAGGGTGGATGGCATTTTGTTGAGACTGGCTTTGGTGTTCACATTGCGGTTTCTTCCCCGGTGTTTAGATGCCATCGCAATAGGCATGTTAGAGAGAGCCATTGACGCAATGCATAGAAAATATTACCTCTCTTGTGAAATCCTCAGGCAGCTAGCAATCCTCACTTCCTGCATATTAGATCCACCACTTGAAACAATGTCGGCAGACCTAACAAAATAGAGATTTTTCTCTCTCATTCTTTCATCCATCCTTTCTTCATGTTGGGGGCCCAAAGCACCTTGCAACAGCATTCTCAGCTCCTCCATTTTATCTTCACAACAACCTCCCTGTGAGGTAGGTTAGGCTGAGAGGCGGAGTGACTAGCCCAAGGTGATCCAGTAAGCTTGGATTGCAGAGTGAGGGTTCCAATCTGGTTCTCTCAGATCCTATTTCAGCACTCTAGCCGCCACCCCACTCTGACGCAAAGTTGTCTACCCCAGTAGAAGACCTCAGAAAGAAGAGAATCATTCTTTCCGCCAGCTAATGTGGATTGGACAATAATGCAGTGGTTTTCAAACAGTGCAACAGATATGGTTAAATACTAAGACCATAAACATAGCCATGCATGCTTAGGGAGGCATGACCCCAGAAGAGCGCTGAGATCAGCTGATAACAACTTACTGGTGGTCCCCGGCCCTAGAGAGGTCCGGCTGTCCTCAACCAGGGCCAGGGCCTTTTCGGTCCTGGCCCCGACCTGGTGGAACTCTCTGCCAAACAACATAAGGGCCCTGCGGGATCTGATGCAATTCTGCAGGGCCTGTAAGGCAGAGATGTTCCGCCAGGCTTTTGGTTGAGGAGAGCAACAGTTAAAACTGGCACCCTCCTTTTTTACTGTTTGGCCCCGCCTCCCCTCCCCTGCCCTCCCCTGCCCTGCTGTGCAGAGAGCATGGCAGCTGGCAAAAAAGGTGTTGATCACCATCTGGACTGGTTGTTTTATTATTGCACTGTAATAATTTTATCATGTTGATTGTATTTTATCTGTTTTAATGCTGTAAATTGCCCAGAGCCTGCTTGAAGAAGAAGTAGAAACTGGATTTATATCCTGCCCTTCACTTGGAGTCTCAGAGTGGCTTACAATCCCTTTCCCTTCCCCTCCCCACAACAGACACCCTGGGTGATTTCCCACAAGCACTGCTCCACGCTCACTCTTCTCTTTGCCCCGATGGTACGTGTTAATTTCACACAAGCTGCTGCGCGGCTGCATTTTGCCTCGCAGCTTCGTGCGATTTTCCCCGTGTCTACTCAATCCTGTTTTTTGAGGACTGAGTAGACGCGGGGGAAATCGCACGAAGCTGCGGGGCAAAATGTGGGTGCGCAGCAGCTTGTGTGAAATTGACACGTACCATCGGGGCAAAAGGGAGGAGTGAGCGCGGAGCACCACTTGTGGGAAATCACCCCCTGTGAGGTAGGCGGGGCTGAGAGAGCTCTGACAGAAACTGCTCTTTAAAGGACAGTTCTGACAGAACTATGGCTTGCCCAAGGTCATCCAGCAGCTGCAAGTGGAGGAGTGTGGAATCAAACCCGGTTCTCCCAGTTTAGGGTCTGCATACTTAACCACTACACCAACCTGGCTCCTTCAGAAATCTAAATTTCTCTGCTGGGAGGACAGGGTATAAATCTGATAAAATAAATTAATAATAGTAGTAGTAGTACTAGTAATTGAAAGCAATACTCTCTCTAAGCTGAGGAGTCTTGTGACCAAAAATTCTACTTTGAGAGCTACTGGCATTAAAATCGTGAGCGAGCAATTTGTCTCCTGCATAAAATAGTTTGCTCTGGAGCCATCCTTCCTGAGCTAAGACAAAAATGTGTGAGCTGGAGGCTAAAAAAACTGTGAACTAGCTCACACTAACTCAGCTTAGAGGGAACATTGCTTGAGACTAAGCCCTATTGACCTTAGGAGGATTTGCTTTTGAGTTGGCATGTAGATGGGCCCGGGCTCTCTGAAATGGTGATGGTGTCAAGTTTTGGAATGAAGGGCTCGGAATACAGATTTAAGTATTTTGGTCAACAGTTGCCCATTCTAGACCAGCCGTAAGCACCCCTGAGAATCTGAGGAAGTTCATGCTTATCGGCTCTCACTGCCACTGCCCTATTCCTTTCCAATGTAAACACCAAGAGCAGTGGGAAGAGCTGTTAAGGACCTTCGCAATGCCATTCAGTGCTGTGGCAACAGTGCCCTGAGGATACCAAGAAGCCTTGTGCCGTGTTAAGTCCCGTTTCCCAGGGTTCCTGAGTTATCCCTAGAGACATGAGGGACCCTGGGTAATTAATTTCTCAGGGCACCTGGTCTCTAGGACACCGCTGAAGCAGCTTCCCAGACTGCAGCGGAAGCTCTATCACAAGGCATTTCTGTCACAAGACTCCCCTCAAATCCTGTACTTGTGGGAAAGTTATTTGGAAGGGGAAAGGATGGCTGAAAGACAAAGATGGTTGAAAGAACTTGGAGGCTCATGCCAGGGAGGGAGATCTAGGTGGTCTGGAGGAAAGGGCATTAACTCCATGGCATGATCTTCGTGGTTGTCATCAGGAGCATGATGGGAATAAACTTTGGAACTGTCTCAGACATTAAGATGATTTATTTTCTTGGGTTTTTGGAAGGGCAGAATCCTTTTTGCCAGGTCGTGTTGAGCAGAAGGCTTGCCCAACACCAGCCTGAAGAGGTAAGAGCAGTTTGTCAGTGGAGCCAGCTGGCCAAGGGTGTTTCTAGAGTCTCCCTCTGTGGAGGCCATCAGGGAAGGCTGGGCTGTTAGGAATCGTTCCTCAGCCCAGCCCTGCCTTGGAATGCGAAGTCATCGGAAACCCCTGAACTCTGCTTTCGTTGGCTCCAGTCCGCCAGCTCTTCCTATAAAAGGAAGCCGTTAGAATCTGCTGGCAGGCTGGTCAGCCCCTTGAGTGTGATGCTCCTTGGCATCGCCTTTGACTCTGCCAGGGGGCTTTGTCCTGCCCTGCCCTCCAGGTCTCTCCTGATCCGTGCCTGTTATTTTCCACGGAATCCTGCTCAGCCTTGTCTTCCTGGTCCCTGCCAGCTTGGTGTGAGGTTTCCTGGTCATAGGTAAAAGTTTCCCTTGCTCGAAAGCTAGTCGAATTCGACTCCAGTGGGTGGTTTCTGTGGTCATGTGACCGGCATGACTAGACGCCGAGGTGCACGGAACACTGTTACTTTCCCACCGAAGCAGTACCTATTTATCTACTTGCAATTTCTTGCTTTCGGATTGCTAGGTTGGCAGGAGCTGGGGCCAGAGACAGGAGCTCACTCCGTCACGTGGCACTCGGGTCTCGAACTGCCAAGCTACCGACCTTCCAGTCTGCAGCTCTGTGCCTTAACCTCTGAGCCACCGTGGCTCCTCTTCCTGGTCATAAACTTGCACAAATATGCCCCTTCCCTAGATCCAGTTCTCTTGCTCTCATTCCCCTTAGTTCCTGACACAGGCAGTCATCCATTTTGGATGTTTGAGGACGATATCCTGCTGGGGGTTTATTTATTTATTTATTTTATTCCGATTTATAGGCCGCCCTCCCCGCAAGCGGGCTCAGGGCGGCTAACACAAGAGCACACGTGCCAATATAAAACATAGTAAAAACAGACTAAAACAACATTTCTAATATACAAATAAAGTGCTTCAAGCTGATCATGATCTTCAGTTTAAAGATGGTGGGGATGGTATCTAGAATCAGGTCTTAAACTCAGTGGCACCCACGCGTCATAGTACCACAGTGTGATCGATCTCAGGGCCATTCCTGCACCCTGTTTTTCCAAGTTCGTTGTTGTTGGTGGTAGTGGCGGCTCCTACTCATAAGCCTGGCAGAAGAGCTCCGTCTTGCAGACCCTGCGGAACTGCATAAGGTCCCGCAGGGCCCTGATCTCCTCCAGGAGCTCATTCCACCAGATAGGAGCCGCCACTGAAAAGGCTTTTGCCCTAGGAACTGCAAGCCTGGCCTCTTTAGGGCCTGGAATCACCAGCAGATGTTGCGTCCCCGACCGTAGTGCCCTTGTGGGAATATATGGGGAGAGGCGGTCCCTCAGGTATGTCGGACCCTGGCCGTATAGGGCTTTAAAGGTAATAACCAGCACTTTGCAGTGAATCTGGTAAGCTATTGGCAGCCAGTGCAGCGCTTTCAGCACAGGTCGGATCTGCTCCCACCTGGGGAGACACATCAGGAGCCTGGCTGCAGCATTCTGCACTAGCTGCAGCTTCCAGATTTGCGACAAAGGCAGCCCCATGTAGAGAGCATTACACTAGTCTAACCTCGAGGTGACCGTCACGTGGATCACTGTAGCCAGGTCATCGTGGTCAAGGGAAGGGACCAACTGCCAAGCCAGCCTGAGATGGTAAAAGGCCGACCTGGCAGTGGCTGCCACCTAGGCCTCCATAGTTAGCGAGGAGTCCAGGCGTACTCCCAAACTCCTAACCTCTGACGCTAGCACCAAAGGCACCCCATCGAAGGTTGGGAGAGGGATCCCCATCCCCAAACCGGCGTGACTCAGGCCCAGGACCTCCGTCTTCAGAGGTTCCATGTTGCATGTTGCTTCTGCACATTGGCTTTTGTGGCCGGGGGTGTGTGTGTGCTCTGTGTGAGAATACCACTCACTTGCAATACACACATTTGTCAGGGCCACTCCTTTGCCATTGTCACTAACCCTAAATTTTTGGCAGGATTGACATAGGAGCTAGAGCTGCTGTCATGACAAGCTGTAACTCTTCACTCTTCAACAAGGAAGTGCCTCTCTGTTTGGCAATGTGTGGAGCACCCCAGATGACCCAGGTGAACCTTTCCACATTTCGGGTTGGTTTTTTTTGTTTTTTTGCTGTCAAGTCACGGCTGGCTTATGGTGACCCCGTGGGGCTTTCAGGGCAAGAGACATTCAGAGGTGGTTTGCCAATTGCCATTGCTTGCCTCCGCATCATGATCCTGGTATTCCTTGGTGGTCTCTCTTCCAAATAATGACCAGGGCCAACCCTGATGAGCTGCTGAGATCTGGAACAAGGGACACAACGGATTAAACTGGCATTGTCTACCTTCATCTGTTATGGTTTGCAGAACAAGAGAAAGGGAGTTATGAGATTCATAGGACTTAGTAGGCTTGTGGGGGCGGGAAACAGTAGCAAGTAGTCCTGGGTTCGAATAGCTGATCAGCCTTGAAGCTCAGTGGGTGGGATTGGGCCAGTTGCTACAGTCAGAGGCTGGCTGTGAGGAAACATCACCACATCTACACACAGACCTTCTTGGAACACAGAGAGCTTCTGGTTTAAAGGGGGTGGCGCCCGACATTCCTCACCATCTATTCCTACCCCCTATTTAGGAGCTCAAAGAGTTAACATCCTTCTTGTTCTCCAGATACTGGGAAGGAGGAGGAGGAGAAGAAGAGTTGGATTTATACCCCGCCCTTCACTCAGGGACTCAGAGTGGCATACAATCTCCTTTTCCCTTCCTCTCCCCACAACAGACACCCCGTGAGGTAGGTGGAGCTGAGAGAGCTCTGGGAGAACTGCTCTTGAGAGAACAACTCTGAGACTGACCCAAACTGTGACTGACCCAAGGTCACCCAGATGGCTGCATGTGGAGGAGTGGGGAATCAAACTCTGTTCTCCAGACTAGAGCCTGCCACTCTTAACCACTACACCAAACTGGCTCTCAACATAGTACATAGTACAACATAGTACAGCAAGCTGCGCATGCCCAGTAGGGGTTCCCAAACTCTCATGTTCCACCTGCTCATGTTGCTTCCAGTGATGTGAATACAGAGCGTCCGAGTCATAAAACTTGTTACACCAACCCCCCAAGTTCCAAGATAGAAATTTTAATTGTCAACCAGCTATCGATATCTTATTTAAATCATCGTCAGCGTCCAAAAATACACAACCATTCTTGGATAGTGTAGCTTTCTCCATGTCTCTCCCTTCACCCACGTTAAGCACTTGAGGGTCATTCAAAGTTTTAATTTCAGCATTCTCTTGTCATGGGGAGGTGAAAATGACTTTTGAGTTCCTTACGTCAGCCACCTTCAGGGTGGCAGGTGTTAGTGAAATGGCCTTAGAGTCAATGCTTATGGCCATAGTAAAGGGTATAGGTAAAGGTTTCCCTTGCTCGAAAGCCAGTCGAATCCAACCCTAGGGATCGGTGCTCATCTCCGTTTCCAAGCCGAAGAGCCAGCACTGTCCAAAGACATTTCCGTGGTCATGTGGTGGTGATCATTAATTGTTCTGAAGGTGGGAGAGCTGAAAAGGAAGGGAGTAAATTTTCTTCGATGGAGTTTTCAGGAGAGAATTGGTCTAGGGTCAGACTAGGTGGAGTAGGAAGAGCAGGCCCAAAGAAGTAGTAAGAGCAGACTCTTCACCCAAAGAGTGATTAACACATGGAATTCCCTGCCACAGGAGGTGGAGGCAGCTACAAGCATGGACGGCTTCAAGAGCGAATTGGATAAACCTATAGAGCAGAGGTCCATCAGTGGCTATTAGCCACAAGGTATAAGGAACTCTCAGTCTGGGGCAAGGGATGCTCTGTGTTCTTGGTGCTTGGGGGGGGGGCAACAGTGGGAGGGCTTCTAGTGTCCTGGCCCCACTGCTGGACCTCCTGATGGCACCGGGTATCTTTGGCCACTGTGTAATACAGAGTGTTGGACTAGATGGGCCACTGGCCTGATCCAACATTGGCTTCTCTTATGTTGTTATGTTCTTATGGTGAGTAACAACCATCAGTTCTCCTTTAGGAGGCTCCTCATCATCCATCTGGAGATTGCCTTTGTGTCCCCTTGGCATCAGATGGTTTAGGATTAAATTATCAAAGGCCCGTGCTGGGAAAATCCCTTTGGAGTGCAAGAATTCTTTCCAGCGCAAAAAAAGTCTAGGGATCCTGGGGCTGTTGAAAGTAAGCAGAACTCTTTGTACTTGGTTCAGGTTGCTAAGAGGCTCTACAGAAATTAGGTCTATTGAAAACGGTCTCACACCAAAAAGGGCTCTTAGGTGATGAATAACTTGTGATTTTGTGTTACAGAGTAACATCTGGCCTTTAAAGGTACAGACTGTTAAGCACACTTTGCAAGGCTGCCGCTTTAACTGATGGTGGTTCTCCATCACTTGAAGCTTCCAGGCTTTATTCTCTTTTCTGATCTAATCTCGGCTTGATGAGGACCCTTTGCTTACGAGTGGTCCATGAACGTCTTGGAAGGAGGCTACTATACTGAGCCTAAAGACAATTCAAAATCCATTTCTAAGATGCATCCTAGCTCTTCCCAAGGGTACTCCTGCTGCTCTGATGAGAGCGGAAACTTCTTTGAGGGCACGGGTACCTCTGGCAGTTTTAAAATATTGGAAAAGGAACAAATCTTCCAGGTCTAATTCACTCAGCCCACAATCATTCTACCTTGTTTTCTCAAAGGTCTTGCAGCATCAAGGCTTTCTGAACAGCATTTCCTCAAGATATTCCCTCCCCAATGACCTCGTAGGACCTTCAGTGGACAACTTCCAGCTTAAGGACTGGATCTTTCGATTGGATGCTCTGGTTGACTGACCTTCAATTGTGAAATCCAAAGCAGTACCGTGGCACAAACAGTTTACATTAAAGCATTCTAGTTCGGTTTATTTGGCCAATATCTCTAACCATATTCTCAGGGCGACTTTTACTTCACTCCGATTTCCATCCATGCCAACGGCTGTTCTGACCAGCCGCTATCTCCAATTACCCATGGACCAATGCGTCTGCATCTGCGGATCACTTATGCCAGAGGATTTACCTCACTGTATCTTATTCTGTCCACTATACACTAACCCGAGGGTTAAATTTTTAGCTGGAATTTATTTATTTATTTATTTTATTTGATTTGATTTCTATCCCGCCCTCCCAAAGGCTCAGGGCGGTTCACAGGTGGCAAAGCCAGAATATAAAATACAAAAAGACATACAATAAAATACACATTTAAATCACGATAAAACCATCCTATAACACAGTGCTATATTAATCAACCAAGATGGGAACAACCACCCAACTTTGGTGGCCAGCTATCCCGGTAGCGTGGTCTCCCGCTATGCTGTCTATAACTTCTGCCAGGGCTTAACCTGCCCCCCTTTCATAGGGCAGCCAATGACATACTACCTCGATGGTAGGATAGTGGCGGCGGTGGCTCCTACTCGAACGCCTGGCGGAAGAGCTCCGTCTTGCAGGCCCTGCGGAACTGCATAAGGTCCCGCAGGGCCCGGATCTCCTCTGGGAGCTCGTTCCACCAGGTAGGAGCCACCACCGAGAAAGCCCTAGTAGGGGCAAACTTAATCTCTCGGGGACCTGGAACTTCCAGGAGATGGTGGTTTCCCAATCGTAGTGCTCTTGAGGGAACATACGGAAAGACATTCTGTCTGCCATAAATGCATATACTGTAGAAGAGAAGATTTTAAACTTATTTTTATTTATTTTTCCAACTTATACCCCACCCTACCCGCCGAGGCAGGCTCAGGGCAGCTTGCATGAAAGTAAATACATAGATACAATTAAATGACCATAAAACATCTAAAAACAATTCATTATAAAACAGTGCAGTATCATGAAGTGTTCTTTTAATTTCATAGCGATGGAGTTACCATATGAGTGCATTCAATAGATTATCTAGATGTTCAGCTCACTGATCTTTCCCAGATATAATCGGCAGGCACAGGCTGTCAATCGCAAACCAAGGGCCAGGACTCTATAAATTTCAGTTGTTGTTGATAATGGTTGTTGTTGATAATTGTATACTTCCTATCTGATAACGATGAGGATGTATCCTTTAGAGTCTTTCTGCTTGCCTTTGCAGCAAAGAAGCTAAGATCTGAGAGTGTAGTGTTGGAGGCGGTTCCTTGAAACTGTAGTTTATTAAGTTTTAACCTGTTTTAATCTCTTTTAACTCTGGATTTCTGTATCTTAGTTTTATGGGTATATTTATTAATGTAATTTATGGTTCTTTTAAACTTCTAATGGCCAATGGCTATATCCAGTAAACTATTGACTAACTAACTGTTGTGACGGAATATAAAATTGACCTTGGGAGTTTTGTATAAGAACAAGTTTTCTTCAGTAGTGTGTGTGTGTGTGTGGGGGGGCTTCCCTTCAAAGAGCCCCGTTTTTAATTAAAGTAAAAAAATGGCAAGCTCTTGCTCATTATTGTAAACAATATGGTGCCAGCATCTCAAAATCTTGGCAAACAAGGGCACCCTGAGCATTCCATCCACTAGGTGTTGCACAAAAGTGTGCCGCACAACTGACTCCATGAAAGTTCTAAGGAAAGGCTTCTTAATAATAAATTTGTGACGCGCAGAATTATGAAGCATCTTCAATGCATCCCATCCTTTTCATGAACACATCCAGGACAATGGCCCCGAAAGGGATGAATAGGGACACTGGTATCCCCCTATAGTCTCAGAGGATAGCCATCTTGGTCTGCAGTAGAACAGATAAAAGGAAGTACTTCGTCACCCAAAGAGTGATTAACACATGGAATTCACTGCCACAGGAAGTGGTGGCAGCTACAAGCATGGACGGCTTCAAAAGGGAGTTAGATAAGCATATGGAGCAGAGGTCCATCAGTGGATATTAACAACAAGGTACAGATAGGGGCTCTGGGGCAAGTGATGCTCTGTCTTCTTGGTGCTTGGGGGGGTCAACAGTGGGAGGGCTTCTAATGTCCTGGCCCCACTGGTGGACCTCCTGATGGCACTGGTATTTCTGGCCACTGTGTGACACAGAGTGTTGGACTGGATGGGCCTTTGGCCTGATCCAACATTGGCGTCTCTTATGTTCTTATGTTCTTATGTTAACAGACGGATTTGAGTCTGGTAGTACCTTGTAGCCCAACATGATTTTGTGGGTATGAGCTCTCGAGAGTCAAAACTCCCTTTGTCAGATATCTAATGAAGAGAGCTCTGACTCTTGAAAGCTCAGAGCCCCAAAATCTTGTTGGCATCTAAGGTGCTCCTGGACTCGAATCTGTTCTCCCATTACAGATGCTAATTTTCTGTATTTCCACCTGTCTGTGTCTCTAACCAAACCAATTATGTTTTGCATTGTACCTCTGTGAGCCAGTTTGGTGTAGTGGTTAAGTGCGCGGACTCTAATCTGGGAGAATCGGGTTTGATTCCCCACTCCTCCACTTGCACCTGCTGATGTGACCTTGGGTCAGTCACAAGCTCTGGCACAGCTGTTCCTGAAAAAGAGCAGTTTGTGTCAGAGTTCTCTCAGCCCCACCCACCTCACAGGGTGTCTGTTGTGGGGAGGGGAAGGGAAAGGAGTTTGTAAGCCGCTCTGAGACCCCTTTGGGTAGTGAAGGGCGGGGTATAAATCCAATCTCTCCTCTCCTCTCCTCTCCTCTCCTCTCCTCTCCTCTCTTCTCCTCTCCTCTCTTCTCTTCTCCTCTCCTCTCTTCTCTTCTCTTCTCTTCTCTTCTCCTCTCTTCTCCTCTCCTCTCCTCTCCTCTCCTCTCCTCTCTTCTCTTCTCTTCTCTTCTCTTCTCTTCTCTTGTACCCTGACTCTTAACTGGCTCTTCTTCTCTCACCTTCTAATCTGAATATAAGGGCTAGGGGATCCTCATTCTCATTTGATATCTGACGAAGTGTCCTTCAACTTACAGAATCTTATACCATGAAAAATCTGGTTGGACTTTAAGGGGCCACTGGCTCAATTTTTACTCCATCCTTTTGTCATACTGTCTCTTTTTTCAGTTCTACCTGGGTGATCTATACAAGGCTGGGATTCCAGAGGCCAAAAATGCCTGGGCTTTTATGGTTTGTCCTCATGGTGCCTTGGAAGCCAGAGCAAAATGCCACACTGGAGACATTAGAGAGAGGACTTTTGAGCTGAACATATAACAGGACACTGTGAAGAGGAGAAGGTCTGTAGGCACCTCGACCACCAACGGGATTGCTAGGTTCCCAAATTAGCTTTTATCTCGGAGAGAGCAGAGGGCCAACCTTGTGTGAAAAGCAAAGGAAGGTGCCATTCTTGAATGGCCTTTTACCAAATGCCCAATCCATCTCCCCTGTGTTTGTGTTTGCTTTGCTGCTGCAGGCAGGGAGTGGGATTTTCTTTTAGCCCTTGTTTACTTATGAGAGGCTGAGGACTTATGCAAAAACTGGCACCTAAGTACAAAATAGTTTCCAACGTGGCGATAGTGAAAGGGTTGGAACAGGGGTCAACTTTTCAGCTCTGCTTTAATTGTTGTGTTTGTCATCCCACAGTGTGGAATGCTTTACTTCTTAGGGGTGGGATTTGTACGCAAACTCTTTCAGAAATCAAAAAGCAGGAAGTCCAGTGCTAAGCTTGTGAATGTGTCCTGCAAGATATCTCAAGGGATAGTACCTCATATAAAAATGTGGCATTATAAATTTCATGTCCAGCTTCTGGGGAGTTAGGACCTTTCCCCTGTTAGATCAGAATTTTAGTGCAGCAAAGTTGCAAGATGTGAATTAAAGGATCTCAGAATGTAATTGTTTTGGGAATTTATCAGCTCAACAATTCAGCAAAAATGGGCCTGAGCTACGCATGTAGCAAAGTGACATGATGAAATTCTGAGCAGACTGTACCACTTTAGACTGCGGGTGCAGAATTTTTATAAACTAGCATAGCAAGAAGAAAAGTTCTAGCACAGTCTGCTGTGCTATCTTTCTACTTGCATGGAGAGGTTTTTTTATTACATAGGAAGCATTTAAAAATGTGATTTCCCCATCAGCTGTCTGAAATGGTACAGTCATTCCACCAAATCAGGACCTATACCATGGTAACAGCCAGACCAACATGTCACTTGATTACTGTTGGTGATCATCAAGTCAAGGAAAGAGCACCAAACACATAAAGCCTAGGGCCAGTCTTCTCCCTATAACATGGGTCCAGGTTAATAGGGTTGCAACCCAGCATGTGCTGTAACAAAAATGGCTGCACCATAGCCAACTTAGGGCTTGGAAGAATGCATCCAGCTTGCAAAGGAAGTGGGCCCATCCTAACAACAGCATCTTTTCCTTCACAGTGGCTATTTTCCAGAGCCCAGGAGTAGGAGGGCCTGCTTTGTGGTGAATGCACCAGTGTTCGACAGCCAGGATAATTTTTGAGCTGACCCTTCGATCTATTGGCTTCACTGCCATCTGACTCAATCACCTGCTGAAAAACTTTGCACCTGTGCAGTAGTTGAGGAAGTTCCCTTTCCCTCTGCATCTCAGGTACTTGTGCTTCTATGGAGTAGGTGAATTTAATTCTCCCCTAGGGTCATGGATAATAAGGTCAGGTAATTATATGACATGGCAGAGGGGGAACAGCAACTCCCACAAGACTATGTGAAAACATACTAGGACAAGTTTAGGTTCTGCCTTTCCCTAGGAGCCACCAATGGGAGCTGTCAGAATGTTGGCAAGAGAGACAGTTGAAAAACAGCCATTAGTTCAGTTGTGAGTGAATCTGGCTGAGAGAAGCTGAGGAGAAAAACAGATTAATGCTGACTGGAAAAAATTCAAATTGTAACCCAAGCACTTGAATAGGGAAATAGTTCAAAAGTTCAACCGAAAAGCAACTTTGTAACCTCTACCTAATCTACTCCAATGTTATGTTCAAACCAGCAATAAAAGTTAACTCCTTTTTTGTTAGCCCTGTGAGTTGGTTGTCTCAGGGAAAGACACGCACACAAAGATTTCAGCCAACATATAAGTATATAAAGGTATGGATATGAATAAAAGGTGGCAGCATGTGAATGTTTGAGTCCTCAACCCCAATAGCTCTGTGCAGTGTCTGAGTGAGGTTATTATTAAAGGGGACTGGGCTACCTTGTATGGTCATGTCACTGTGAGTGAGAGAGAGGACCTTGGATGTGAAGTGGTCATGGCTCTCTATATGTCTTAAAAGAGGCAAGATGGGTGGCAAACTGTGACTGCCTGACCTACCAGTAACCCTGAACCTGTGTAACATCAGACGTGGAGGGTGGTTGTGTGAGAAAGGCTGTCACAATGACCTTGATGATAGTATACACTAATGAACACCAAATTACTATTTTAAAAATACTCTAAGGCCCCGGTCACACGGGAGGATTTGCCCTGCAAGAGGGATGGATCGGGGGTGCATCAAGTGGGCACGATCACACTGCAACATCTGGGAAGTGTCACGCACCCGTCCCCGATCCGGCCCTTCAGCTCGAAAACGTGCATTTAAAAGGTACTACCTTTTGAGCACTACCTTCCGGATGATGCGCGGCAACTCCAGCCGTCTGGTCAGGGAAGCGCTGGTAGCCCGTCACAGCCAGTGCCGTTCCCTGTTCCACGCATGCGCACAACCGCGCTACTGCTGGTTTGCTGCACAACATGTGATCGGCTGCCAGAGAACGGAGCACGGAGCTGCGGGGGCACGTCGGATTGCGCTCCCGCGGTTCTTTTTGCTCCGGCTCTAATTTGCCTCCCTTCGGCAGCGGATCATCCTGCTTGTGTGACCGGGACCTCAGTTTGCTTATTGCTTGTCTATACAATTGGCTGCCCAGTGAGGTGCAGTGATGACAGTTCTATCAGGGATGGGAGAAACTAGGATTCCCACTGGGCTGTGGAAGAATGGACATGTATAAACGAATATTGATTGCACTGTACTGACCAGTTTGAATATGTGGAAGTAACCCAACAAACAAGCCTCAGCTGCTCACAAACAGTCAAACTGCTTGACTGAAAATTAGCTCCCTGCTCACAGCTGGCAAGCAGAACATGAGAAAAGAGAAAAGAAGCAATTGGATTTATACCCCACTCTTCACTTGGAGTCTCAGAGCGGCTTACAAACTCCTTTCTCTTCACCTCCCCACAACAGACACCCTGTGAGGTAGGTGGGGCTGAGAGAGCTTTTTTCAGAACTGTCCTTGAGAGAACAGCTCTGACCAGAACTATGGCTTGCCCAAGGTCATCCAGCAGCTGCAAGTGGAGGAATGGAGAATCAAACCTGGTTCTCCCAGATTTGAGTCCGTGCACTTAACCACTACACCAAATGAGTGAGTGTTCAAGCATCTCTAGCTGGAATAAGGCTTGAATTAACCAGACGAGTTCTGAGAACATTTCCTACCCTGCTATCAATTATTGAAATTATGAATTATAGAATGATAGATGGTGCTGTAGAGGGAGCCAATGTTATGTGGTGGATAAGATGTTTCATATGGATGGAAGAGGCCTGAGTTCCAAATCTCTGCTAAAGCACAAATCATAGTTTATGCACTTGGACAAATATTCTCTCCACCTAACCCACCTCACAGTGAGAATAAAACCCAATGCATACTTAGTCCAAGCCCTCAGAGGAAAGACAAGGTGCAGATGTGCTCAATTAATAAAGCCCACCCTTTGCCTTCATTTGGGGGAGATCCTGTGCCCAAGGGTCGCATGTGGCTATGCTGACATTTGTATACAGATCCCAGGCTGAAACAAAGTGGTTTGCCCAGCACCTTTGTGCTTCTCTCAGACTTCTCTGCCATTGTCTACGGGACCTTAGTGGCTCTCTGGTTCAGTGGAGCCAGCAGTCCCTTTGTGGTCAGTGTTCACTTTGCAAGCCTAGGCATTTCCTCACATTGCTCCATATCAGCGTCTTAAAAAAATACACCCAACCCTATGACGCTAAATGATATTAATCTAGAGTCAATGGTCTATTTCAGATTTATGCTGGGTCGTGAATTCACCAGGGTGCATGCGAGTATCTCATCACAGGCCTGCATGAATAATGTATGACACTTAGCAGCAGCGACAGGCACAGCGGCAGGCTGAATTCATGTCATTTCATTTCGGGCCATCAGAACTCCCCACTCTCCTTTGCTTGTCATTCTGAGGCCCAAAACGCCTTCGAGAGGAGCCCATAGACAAGGAGAAACGATTTTTCTTTCCTGCTTGCTTTGGAAAGAATACTTTCTCTTTGGCTTAGACACACATTCATTCTTCCTAATGCTTTTTTTTTTTAAAGAAAGCAATGCCTTAAAGATCAAAGATATTCAGACAACACCTGTGCTAACAGTATTTTCAATTGCTATTGAGCATTCTTTGTAAAGCTGCATTTTTTTTTAACGCAGGTGCTTTCTTAGAGTAATATATGGGACTGGAATGAATGCATCAAGGATACGTGCTGAGCATCTCTAGAGATCTTGTTATTATCGTAACATAAAAGCAGAGCTTATTTAATCATAAATTTGGAATAAAGATTCCCCCCCCAATTGCTTTTTTGTTGGTTGATGTCATCTTTTGCTCTCAAATATCTAAATCAGAGAAAGATGTCGATTATCCGGTGATACATGAAGCAATTTTATCTGGCCCAAACAGCTCTACCAGATTTGCTCTGGTTTAAAAGTTTGCTCCAGTTCTATCGGTAAAGAAATAATCTCCCCAAATTATGAGGGAAAGATTCTAATTTTTGAAACGCTACATCTGTCTTTAGGTTTTCTGAGTTTGCTCATTACCTAAGCAGTCTCTGGGCCGATGATGTGGTCTGTCTGGGGATGATCGTATGCGTTCCATTGGGAAAAGGCCATCCCTCAGTAGTAGAGCACATGGTTTCCAAGGAGAGAGTCATGGATTCACTGTGATATCTCCACTTAAGTGGCCATAGGTAGATGATGCTGGAAAAGGTCTTTCTTTGCCAGAGGCCCCAGAGAGCTGCTACCTCTCAGAGGAGACTGTACTGAGCTAGACAGACCAATAATCTGACTCAGGGTAAAGAAAGGTCATATGACACCCAACTTTCTGCCCCCTATCCTGATGACTCAAATGAAGTGGGGACTCTTGGCTGTAGCCAAGATGGGCCAGTAGATATGTGTGGAGCTCGACCTGGAGATTTTTGGTTCCACCATGAATTTTTTCCAAGAACAGGCTTTTTCAAATAACAGAGCCAGTTCGGTGTGGTGGTTAAGACTCTAATCTGGAGAACCAGGTTTGATTCCCCACTCCTCCACATGAAGCCAGCTGGGTGACCTTGGGTCAGTCACAGTTCTCTCAGAGCTCTCTCATCCCCACCTACCACACAGGGTGTCTGTTGTGGGGAGAGGAAGGGAAGGAGATTGTAAGCCGCTCTGAAGGGCAAGGTATAAAACCAATTCACCCTCCTCCTCCTCCTTCTTCCAGTTTGTTGTTGGAGAGCCAGCAGTGGTGGAGTGCTTAGAGTCTTAGACTAGTATATGGAAGGTTCAGATCCCCACTCAGCTATGGAAGCTTGCTGGGTGACCTTGGGCAAGTCACACTCAGCCTAATCTACCTCCTGGGGATAAAATGAGGATAAAATGGAGGAGTGGACAATGATGTAAGCTGCTCTGGGTTCCCATTGGGGAGAAAGGTAGATTAAGAACATTTGTAACACAGTTAGGGTTGCCAAGTCAGAAACTTACTGGAGCGGGGGACTCCCGGCCCTCGTATGGTCCTGGCCCCGCCCCCAGCATGCCCGGTGTACCCGCGTCGCTTCCGGGCGACGTGCACGTGGGGGTGGAGTTCCTAAACACAGTAGTTTCCATTTAAAGTATCATAACTTGTTTTCATGTAAATATCTATTGTTGCTGGGTTGGTTTTTTTTTTAATTTTCTGATTCTGTATGAATAGCAAAGGGCACAAAGAGTAAACGTGTAAATCGAAACAGGGATGGATAGCTTCAGCTAGAGAGCCCAACGATCCCTGGCCAAGTCTTTGGAGCACTGGGAACCCCCCCCCCAGTTATGATGTCAGTGCTCCCCTTCCTAGTGAAGCAGGCTAGCTATTGCCCTCTGTGGTTCTGCCCAAACCCACTGTGTTTGTGGGGTGATGGTCAGAGGTGGCTCTGTTGTGAGGTCACGTGCGGCAACCCCTTCATCTATCAGAGTCTGGGTGCCATTGATGGCAGGAGAGAAGAAAAGAGATGCCCTGAGCTGGATGGTCCGGTCCAGCCTGATCTCGTTAGATCTCAGAAGCTAAGCAGGGTCAGCCCCTGGTTAGTACTAGGATGGGAGACCACCAGGGAAGTCCGGGGTCATTATGCAGAGGCAGGTAACAGCAAACCACCTCTGAACTTCTCCTCTCTTGAAAGCCCTAAGTCAGCTGTCACTCGAGGGCACTTTCCACCACCACCAGAAAAGAGATAGGGCGCCAAAAATCTATGGGCCAGCCCAAAGCGTCAAGCACAGCAGGGCCTTGACTTCCTCCTGGTCCTGTGGCACAGGGAGGCTGCAGGCATTCCGTCTGGGCCTGCTCCTCGGCTGGTCAGGTCCAATCTCATCCCTTGTGGCGATGCTTCAGGGGCTTGGCTTGGACGTGGTCAGAGGTGGTCAGGATGAGGCAATGGGTGTACCTTGCTCTGGGGTAAAAGTGAATTGAGCCGGTCCTTCTCTGTCAGCCATGACCATAGTCTATTCCAAGGTGTCTTTAAAAAGGTAAAGGTTCCCTTGCTCGAAAGCCAGTCGAATCTGACTCTAGGGTTGCGGTGCTCATCTCTGTTTCAAAGCCGGAGAGCCAGCGCTGTCCGAAGACGTTTCCGTGGTCATGTGGGTGGCATGACTAAACGCCAAGGCACACAGAACGCTTTTACCTTCCCACTGAAGTGGCACCTATTTATCTACTTGCAATTTCTTGCTTTTGAACTGCTAGGTTGGCAGGAGCTGGAACTAGAGACGGGAGCTCACTCCATCATGCGGCACACTCGGGTCTCGAACTGCTGAACTACCGACCTTCCACAGCCTGCAGTTCAGCATCTTAACCACCTGAGCCACCGCAGCTCTTTAGAAAGACCCAAAGTAATGACGGTTCACAAAATAGCCTTGTGCTGCGCTTGGAATACTTTTCCTGAGGAGTTGTGATCGGAGTAAAATCAGTAATGTTTCTTTCAGGTGGGTCACCATGTTGGTCTGTGGCGGAAGAGCAAGGTTCGAATCCAGTGGCACCTAAAACCCCACAAGATCTCCAGGGCATAAACCTTCGAGAATCAAAGGGCCCTTCTTCAGGTATCTGAGGAAGGGAGCTTTGGATCTTGAATGCTTATACCCTGGAGATCTTGTTGATCTCTAGGGTACTACTGGACTCAAATCTTGCTCAGCAATCATGCTTGTTGTTATTGCACACAGTGCAACACTTTTTAACACTTAGAAAGTGGCCCTCCAGAGCACTCTTGTGTGTGCCACAATTGTACCTTTAAAAAACCCCACCAACCTCTGTATAGAGGAGTCAAGCATCAATCATTAGGTCACCAGTTCTAATAAACCCCCCATATACTCCCCCGAAATATCTGGGGATAAGAACTTCCTGGTGATCCCTGGCCCAAAGGATGTCCAGCTGTCCTCAACCAGAGCCAGGGCCTCCCCCCCCCCGGCCCTGGTGCCAGCCTGGTGGAACTCTGTGCCTAATGATGCCTGTGCCCTCTGGGACCTAAAACAGTTCCGCAGGGCCTGTAGAACAGACAGAGATGTTCCGCCGGGCCTGTGGTTGAGAGCAGCAATGGTTTACCATCAAGCCTGGCCTCCCCGTCTCCTCCCCCAAGGGAGGATACACAATGTCTAACGCCATCTGGTCAGTTTGATTGTTGGTTTATTGTTTTAAAATTTTAATCTGTGTGTGTGTTATGGAGCTGTGGTGGCTTCATATATATGTTAGAATTGTATTTATAAACTGTTGTTAACTGTCCTGAGCCTCTTTGGGAGGAGGGTGGTATAATAGATAGATAGACGGACGGACAGACAGACAGATGATATATGATAGATAGATGATGATTATGATGATGATAATAGATAGATAGATAGATAGATGATAGATAGATGATTGATAGATATATATAAAGCTTACTGTAATCAGAGCAAACCTGGATTTTTATCATTTCAAAAACACAGTCTGTATGAAACAATCTAGAGCTGTCAAAAAATCTCCAACAGGGGGCAGAAGCAGCATTGACAACAACAAAAACAGATTTCCTTCCCCCTCCCTGGCAAACAACACCCCCCCCATACAAGCCCGTGATGTAAAATAGAACGTTGTGAGAGCCAGAAAGGAAACCTTTGTGAACACAGGGAACACCTTCACCTGATTGCAGATTTGACCCCAAAAATCTGCATACCAACAAACATTTTTGACAAGGAATTTATATCCAGCTACGGCACAATAAAACTACCAGGTTAATGGGGTTTGTTTACAGGCCAAAGTGTATAAACCTGAAGTACCAAGAGTGAAACTTTCGGATAAGTATATTGGCCCTTAAAATAAAAACAAACAAAAACAGACCAACCGGAGGAATGGGGACCAGCTAGTATTAGGGGGAAGGGTGTTAAAGGGAAATTAACGGTCCAAAACTCCTCTCTGGGCTGCTTTACACTCCTGTACAGAATAAGACACTCACAGTATGGGTACCTGTCCTTTTTACCTACTAACTCTTAAAACTGCCAGGATGGGGCATTTTGAATAGGCAAAACAGTAGTAGTAGTAGTAGAAGAGTAGGTTTTTGTACCCCACTTTTCTCTACCTTAAGGAGTATCAAAGTGGCTTACAATCTCCTTCCCTTCCTCTCCCCACAACAGGCACCTTGTGAGGTGGGTGGGGCTGAGAGAGTTTTGAGAGAACTGTGACTTGCCCAAAGTCACCCAGCAGGCTTCATGTGGAGGAAGAGTAGGGAATCAAAAACCCAGTTCCCCGGAGTCCACTGCTCTTAACCACTACACCACATTGGGTCTCAAAACAGTGTGGTAATAGTTAAAGCTCTGTTTCCTCAGTCTGATGGCCCTGATTCATATTAGCCTTGTGGTCAGTGTTATCTGTAGCTTAGCCATTGGGTGCTACTGCTTAGGTGCACATTGGCTGAGGACAGACTGGCAGTATGAAGCGTGAGGGAGGTGGGGCAAAAAGACCCAGACCAAGTTGTGCTGGGGATTCCCGGTTGCACTGCACCTACTGATGCGGGAGCATACCGGGGAGGAGGCACAAGGGAGCATTCGCACTGTTGGCCCGCTCCTGGCGGAGGCGCAGCTGTAAGTGGCTTTTTTTTCATTCCGGCGACATGCGCATAGGCGCAGCACCGCAACAATGTGGCTTGTCTGCGGCTTTTAGCGTGCACACTTCCGGGAAGTAGGATCAACGCACTCTCCAGGGTTTGCTACAGCTTTCACCTGGTACTTTTTTAACTCGGTAGGGAATCGTCATAGAATGGGTTGAGTACGGCTGGGGAACGCCTGATGGCCGTGGTTGTATTTGAACCGTCCCCTTTAATCCGTTTGAGAAATGTGCCTCTATCGGGCCAAACGGTCAGTCTGAACTCAGCCATTGTGTGGCGTGCCTGGTGCTCCCTCAGTGATCCCTCCTGCCCGCCCTGTTTTCCATTGTCATTATTATGTATGAGTATTTTATTGTATTGTATGAGCATGTTAACTTGGCTTTAATTGTTTGAATCATGTCTTTTTGTTTTGGTTTTAATGGTTTTTAATATGTGTTTTTATTATGTAAGTTTTTAAATTTGCTAGCTGCCTCTGTGGCCCTGATGAGGGCAGAGAGGCGGTGTATAAATTTTGTAGATGATTGATGATGATGGTGATGATGATACACATTTAGAAACAGGAAGGTGGGAATTTCCTGTATTGTTGGGAACCTCTTAGGTGCTTAACTAGATGAAAGACCTATGATTATATCTCACGACATTTTTAATTTTATTAAAATGCCGTTGCAGGAGGGTGCAATTTGCACTGGGGCTGCAGCAATGTTGGGACGGGGTGTGTTGGGGGTGGGTTTTAACCCTAACCCCACACCATTTCTTGGATAGAAACCAGCCCTTTTCGAGCAGCTATTAATCCCCCTAGGAAGCACAGCCTCCATGTCTAATCATCCTTTAAGACATTGGAAAAGCAATCAAGATATCCATCATGAATTCATCTACCCCGTCGAGTCCAGTAAGCTATTAGCTTCTGTAACTGCTCCAGGGGGACTAATCCAGAGTGTTATACTTTTAACATTTAGCATCCCATTTCCAAATGTACCAGGACATATCAGGCACTTGTTGGGGTTGCATATACTTGATCCAGGATACAAGTGAAACAGCATGCACTATAGAAGTCAAAGCACAGAACAAGAAGCTTTGAAACCTTCTCCCAGGGAACATCAGAGTGCCCCCTTAAGTGCAAAATAACTGGCACAGATCTGGTCTCAGTTTATTGATGATGTGCACGCTCTGAGCGTGCCGCCTTGAAGTGATCCTGCGAAGGGAATGGTGGGGGCTTAGTTAAGACGGTGACAGTTAAAAGTATCCATCAGGGGCTCTATTGGAAGCCTTTCCCCCATGTTATCGGAACTGTCTGTGCCATCGCATCCTTCATCTCCATCTATGCTCTCTGTCCCTTTTTAAATAGGACTTGTAGTTAAGTTTTTTCAGTGGAATGTTTTGGCATGTGAAACAATGGTACCCAAATGGTCTGTTAGGACACACCGGGGCATGATGTGAGCCTTATGAGAATCTAGGCACTGAGCACAATGAAATGTGACAACCTAAGGAGCTTTGCTGCCAGGTCAAAGTTTGAACCAAATAGAGCCAACTATTTTGGCATGTGGGCCAATGATACCAAACTGGTCTGTTAGGACTCACCTGGGCATGATGTGAGCCTTGGGTGTGGGTCTTAGGAGAACACGGGCATTGAGCATGATGAAATGTGAAGACTTAAGGAGCTTCGCAACCAGGCAAGAGGTCGAAATGAATAGAGCCAGTTCTTGAGTCCTTGTGCCCTCTCTCCTAACGCAGAGAATTCATGTGTGACTTGGAACATTTGCTACAAAAAGCGGTGGGCCCATCTTGTCAGTGTGATACAAGAGACAATGTGGTGGAGGGGCATGCAGAAGTCCCAGACTCTCTTCTGCCCTTGTATGAACTAGTTCCTTGACGTACCAATGGCATGCAGCAAGCCATTATTAAGAAACAAGAGGTCTATAATTCTGTAAAACTACAGTCCGGAGTGCCCATGCGTGGGCCTGATGGCATGGAGGTGGCTTCCCTGTTCATATCATGTTTGCCGTTCAGGTTCGTGGAAAGGGATTCCATGTTCACAAAGAAATGTATGCCCAGCAGCCTCTTCCTTCCGTGCAATTGCTGAAGAAGTCCATTGAGGCAGGAACTCTGCGTGTGTATCAATGCACCCGTTGAACTGTGCATAAACGTACATTGATTGAGCCTTGTAAACAGCAAATTATTTCCTTCCTCTTCTGCATTTTAGTTGTTGTCATCACCTTGGACTCATCACTTCCTTCACCTTCCCAGATTCGCACTTAAACCACTGTGGCATCTCGCTTCTGTCAGTGGAGGGCGAGGCTTTTGGCTTCCTGTGGTGCTAATCCTGGTGTCGCTCCAAGGGACTTTTGTCATTTCATGGACTGTTTCTTTAACTGCAACAAAACTATTGCCTGGGATTTCACAATCTCCTCTGTATTTAGGTAACTGCAGTGTTCGGCAGTGCCTGGAAAGGGAGTACGGTTTTCTCATGATGTAATTCTTTCTTGTTTTCCAGTACGGGCAATGTATTTTTGTGCCGTGCTTGATCACAGTTCTCTGCCAAACATATCACTTGACAGCCAAGTAGCTTTTCTTTTCTTTTTTCTTTTTGCAATTCCAAAAAGTGTATTTCACACCTGTGGCTGGTAGATGTTGATAGCTCCAGTCAGAGGCTGTAAACAGAAGTGCTAACAGTTCGAGAAGGGTTGTGGTTCCAGTGATGATTCACCCTCGACAAGAAGTAGGATGTTTCCCGAGCATTTCCAGACCTTTCCTATCCTTGTGGTGCCACAGCAGGTGAGCCCGTGTTTTGTTGCCAGTGATGGTCAGTGGTGCCTGGCGACGAAATTGGCTGGGTGTGCTTCTCAGAATGGAGAAGCTCACCAGATTGGCAGCAGAAGGCAGTGAAGGATGCACTGCTGCATGGAATCATCCGTTCCCACAAAAACCCAAGTTGCAGTTTAGAACAAAGCAGACTGAGCCACCGTGAGCTGCCCAGAGGGAAAAGCAATTCCACTTTCAAGGTCATTGTGGCCTAATTAATACAGAGCAGGTGAGAGAGAAAGTGTCGGTCATGCACAGTACAATCCTGAGGCTTGCTGGGGTGTCTGCTGGTGCAACTCTGACATCCCTGGTCCATTCCCTAAAGGAAATCTGCAGAAAAGACCAGCCAAACAATCCAGCAAAGAGGCTGCATGGGCTGCAACTGTGCTGTCATCCCTAGAGCCTGAGGAAAACTAACCAATCACAGGGCAGACTTGCAAGATGGGGGGGGGGCAGGGCCATGCACTGTCAGGCCACACCCACAACACATACCCCACCCCCTTAGAGGCACAGGTCCCTGCCAAACACAACAAAGGCATCAGAGAGAGGGTTAGGGTTAGCCCCCAGTTAAGTGACACATGGAGTGCAAAAACAACATAAGGACAGCCATAGGTGCCCAGCAGTCACCGGTGACAGAGCCTCTTAGCATGGTGCCAAAGCTGACTCCAGGCAACCCCCACTCTAGGCATGCCAGCCTCCAGGTGGGACCTGGGGATCCCCCCCCAAATTACAGCTAATCTCCAGACTACAGAAATTAGTTCCCCTAGAGAAAATGGATGCTTTGGAGGGTGGCATCTCTGGCATAGTACCCCACTGAGGTCCCTGTCCTCCCCCCAGGCTCCATCCCCAAATCTTCAGGAGTTTCCTGGGCTGGATCAGGCAACCCTGCCCCAGTCCCAGTGGAGTGGGGGGGGGATGCAGGAGCAGGGGACACCACAAGGCCACAGATCACCACTGAAAGGTCCCCGAGTGGCCCCTTGATGTATGCCTGCCTGACCGCTGCTCTAAATCCCCAGCCCCACTGGCTGCTCCAGAGAGGTGGGAGGAAAAGACAGACGAGAATAAGATCCTGTATAAAACCTGGGAGATATGAGACAGAAGAGAGACTCTCTCAGTCTGCTGCTAAGGTAGCCTAGAAGAACAGGAAGTGTGTGTGTTTGTGTGTGTGTGTGTGTGTGTGTGTGTGTGTGAAATTGCTAGCCAAAACATTGGCTGCGTGCCTCTAATCATTTATATTGACAGCCGAGTGGGTGAAAATGATTTTCTGCCATAATCCGTAACAGTCTCTTTTCTTTGAAAGCCCTGACACACAGTTGATTTTTCTTGGCCTACTACCTCGCTGCAGGTTTTACTGTTATTTGTAATCTACTCTATCAGATCCCACCGAACTCTGAAGTTCAGAAACTTCTAGTTCTCTGAGGGCTCTTTCTCCTTGGACGTCTAATGCTGTGTTCTCTCGCTAGGTGTCCCTATTTGCAGTTGTCTCTTTTCTTAGGAGAGCCAATGTGATTTCTAAGGCACTATTTTGTGACTTCATAGTATTTTGCTGACTGTCGCTGACTGACTGGCAAATACATAAGTTGTATATCATCATCAGCAACATACTTAAATGTGGGGTCTGGAGCCAGGAATTGACAAGACAGATCTTTCTACAAAAAGCCCCCAGTTTGCAGGAAAAAATTGAAATGTATATATTTCATCAGCAAAACTGTAATAACATTTATCAGAACTGCCATGAGTAAATGGAACACCAGGTTGCTATTGAATGGAGAAGAAATTGAAACAGTTAATATCAAACAAGGGATTTTCCAAGGAGACTCAATATCACTGCTACTCTTTGTCTTTGCCCTAATACCACTCACCATCATTCTCAACAGCACAGGCCTAGGATACCAGCATTCAAAGTCAGGCCCAGAGATTTCACACTTATTGTACATCGATGACTTGAAAATGTATGGAAGTCATTGTCAGGGATTGATTCTTTATTAAACACGGTTTGAATATTCAGCAAAGATACAGCAATGGAATTTGGCCTTGAGAAGTGTGCAGCATCATCGTCATCGTCATTATCATCTCTATTTAAACATTGGCTAGTTCCATTTGCACAATACTATATGGCTGCGAGAGTTGGACTATAAGAAAGGCCGAGCGCCGAAGAATAGATTCTTTTGAACTATGGTGCTGGACTTACTCTTGAGAGTCCCTTGGACTGCAAGAAGATCAAATCAGTCAATCCTAAAAGTAATCAACCCTGACTGTTCCCTGGAAGGCCAGATAATGAAACTGAAGCTCAAATACTTTGGCCACCAAATGAGAAGGGAGCACTCACTGGAGAAGACCCTGATGCTGGGAAAGATTGAAGGTCAAAGAAGACGGGGACGGCAAAGGATGAGATGGTTAGACAGTGTCATAGATGCAACGAACATGAAATTGAGCCAACTTCAGAGGACGGCGGAAGACAGGAAGGCCTGGCGTGATGTGGTCCATGGGGTCGCAAAGAGTCGGACTCAACTGTGCGACTGAACAACAACAACATTGACTGATCAGTTAAAGGCCCAGAATATGATTATGTTGCTTGTGGCCGTACTGTAATGGTGGTATTTAAATCTTAAGGCTTCACAACCGCTGTTATTGGAAATCATTACAATAGTCTGGGGACAGAGATCATTTAACTCAAGAGGATAGAGATTATTTGATGCACACAGACTGAGATATTGCAAGAATGATGATAATTTCTATATAATGCCATCTCATGTGTGCAGAATTTATGAGAAGATTTGTCAAAAGGAAGGTGGTTTTGGAATAGGCACTAGAATTCTCAGGTGCTGACTGAGAAAGGATATGACATCTAACCCAAATCAGTTTTTAAAAATATTGATCATTAAACCTTGAATTGTCCAGTCTGGTCACCTGGGTCCATGAATGCACTCAACATGGGTCTGCCCTTGAAGGAAACTCCATTTGGGACCAGACATTAAAGACTGGTTGCTATCAGGTACTAGGTGGAGTATGCATGTCATACCCATTCTGCAGTCACTCCATTGGGTACCAATCAGTTACTGGGTTCAGTTCAAGGTACCAGTTATGAACTACAAAACCCTTAATGGCCTTGAACCCACAGATTTGCAGGACAACCTCTCCTGCTATACTTTCCCATGACAGCTTCACTCATCTGAGCAAAGATTTCTGAAGCTGTGACCCTGCAAATGGGTAAGGCTGGCAAATGCCCATTCACATGCATTCTCAGTGGTGGCTCCCATCTTGTGGAACAGTCTTCCTGACAAGGTCAACAAAGCCCCCAAGTTCTATAGTTCCACAGAATGTTCAAAACCAAAATGCTCAGGAGGTCAGTTTTTATAAAAAGATCAGTACTGCTGAAGGACAGAACAGTCCAGTTAGTCATTTTTAGAATGGAATAGGACTGTAGTCTCCTGCAATGATTACTGTAGGTATCACTTTGCTTTTATGGCATTAATTTATGCCTTGTATTTCCACTTGTTTTTAAGTATACTTTGCTTCATGTACTTTGTTGCTTGAATTGTTTTCTAATTCTCAAATCCCAGTCCCCTTGCATTGTCCTTTGGTTATGTCATGCTGTTGGATTATACTATTTTCTTGGTGAGAAAAATGGACTATAAAGAAATTAAAGAAATTCAGTATTCTGATAAAAACAACAATGAAAATCTGTACTAAGAGCATATGAAACTGCTTTATACTGAGTCAGACCATGGGCACAGCTAGTACAGATTGTTTTCAGTGTCTCCAAGATGGAGGAAGGGGTCCATCATAACGTCATTTACAAAACCAAAGCATCAATTGTCTAGTTTGGTGTAGTGGTTAAGTGCGCGGACTCTAATCTGGGAGAACCGGGTTTGATTCCCCACTCCTCCACTTGCACCTGGCTGGATGACCTTGGGCAAGCCATAGTTCTGATAAGAGCTGTTCTTGAAAAAAGAGCAGTTTCTGTCAGAGCTCTCTCAGCCCCACCTACCTCACAGGGTGTCTGTTGTCGGGAGGGGAAGGGAAAGGAGTTTGTAAGCCACTCTGAGACACCTTTGGGTAGTGAAGGGCGGGGTTTAAATCCAATCTCCTCCTCTCCTCCTCCTCCTCTCAAACCAAAGTAACCAGCTATAAGGAATTAGGCACTCACTATTGTCTGTCTCACTGATAACTCACTCAGTGCCTCAGGAGCCACATGCATACCTTCTGAGAAATGGTCCCCATGGCTCCTGCCCCATGTTCCAGAAAAGTGGGCAATTTCTTTAAAAATTGGAATAATCTCCTCATTGTTATGGGCCCAGGATAAAACTGTTCTGTGTTTAAACCACAACACAACGTGCCCATGACAATTATAGCAAGGCTGTGCAGTTGTAGAGGTTTTATGTTTGAGGGTGGCTCAACATATGCAGGTGAATAAGGCATACCACTCTTGAACACTATCCTGGAATACAAAACTCTCAGTAGTGGGAGAAAAATAATCCTAGGTGCTCAGAGGTATTCTGGCAATTAAAAGGGTTATATCATATTTTATTGTTTGTACGTATCTGGGGTGATGTTAATATACTAGTTATGTGGCTCATCTGGTTGATGGGGACTGCAAATGTGTTTCTCCATGATCTGCAGAGTGTGTACCACTGGTCTAAATGCATATCTGCAGAGTTTCTCCACAGAAATATGGGTGTTTCGCAATTGCACCTTCCTGAAACTTTTATGTGGGGACATTGCATGCTGGTTAAAATTCTGTACTACAGATCATAGCATTTCTAGCTCAAGGTAACATTTTGATTATTCTACTTGTAGTCCCTGCTATATTTAGATATGATTTACACAAAGTTCACTTCATTGTCTTGTTGTGGTTCCCATAGGAACCACAAAGTTCTTGGGAGAAACAAGGACTTGAAAAGAGGGGAAGAAGAGGAATGTCTGGAGCTCTGCCTTGGTTTCTAATTAAGAGGGAAATTCTTCTGCAATGTTTCTTGGGAACCAGACACTACTGGAGATTTGTGGGCAAAAGGATACTCCCTTGTAACTACCTGCACCCAGAAGTTGAAGTATGTGTGAATTTAATTTTTAAAGATAGCACCATAATTCATTTGCTAAAAATATCGGCTTGGATCCTATGGTGTCCTTGATTGCAGGAGAACTTGTGAACTGGGAATTTCCTGCTCCCCCCTACCACTGACTCCCTCCCTTAGCTCTACTTCTAAATGTCAGGGGACACTCATGAACAACATAGCAGATAAAGTGGGTGGTATGCCACGGGAAGAGTCACCAGTGGAAATCACTCCTTCCTCCCATGACTGTGTCCTTCGATTTTCAGAAGTGGAGTGCAGGATCAAAGCCATGGATTCCAACACTGAATGTTACATTTGTTTGCGGACACATGCCATTGATTTGAACCAAGTGGACACCCAATGAGTGAGCTCGGAAAGTCAGTTCAGCAGATTCACAATGTCACCATAGTCTTTCTAACCATCCCTTCAGACCTCCTTTTCTAAGGCCTGGATAATTCATTTGACCTTCATGTATAAGAGCAGTAGTCTTTTGGTACACGTGGTACCAAGGGATACTACCAATTTTGCAGTCACTGTGTTTGACAGTTGAAGTTTCTGTGTTTGACTCTGATGATGAGACATGAGCCAATCACTGGGTCTGTCTGTTAGGCACTGCATTACTCAAATGTCTGCTGAATTTTTCAAATGCCTGCTG
>NW_015160266.1:11951-30553 GCF_001447785.1 Gekko japonicus | reverse complement strand
CATGGCTTTTTTCCCCAAAACCGTGCATGTGTGAAAATGCTGCTGATCCAAATAGATCAGCAGCTATTTTTGTAGTGAAGAACTACTTAGACCAGTAATACTCATTCTGTGACTTGTGGAGAGCCACATTTGCAATTATTAACAGCCATCTTTACTTCCATCCCTGGAATGAGGCCTGTAGCTCAGGAAAGCTCAGAGTTTACCTGTCCCTCTGGAGGGGGATGTTTCAAGGTGGAAACCACTTGCAGACCACAAGTCCTACTAGGCAATGGCCTTGTCTACTTTCTTGAAACATGGATGGTAGATGCCACATTGGGATACAATCCTCAAGAGCCAGAGGTGGCATGCCAAAGAGCCACATGAGGCTCCCAAGCCATTTGGTGACTATCACTAACTTAGACAAACACCAGATGGCAGGACTTTTTAAAAAAATACTGCATTTATTTATGACTGGTTTTTATGATTTGTGACATATAACTGACTCTCTGAAAAATTGCCTGCAGTACCACAGCTAGAAGAGTCAGAGCAGAGGTCCACCAGTGGATATTAGCCATAGGATATAGATGGTACACTCTGTCTGGAGCAGTGATGCTCTGTATTTTTGGTGCTTGGGGGGCAACAGTAGGAGGGCTTCTGGAGTTCTTGTCCTGATGGTAGACCTACCTATGGCACCTGGCTTTTGGCCACTGTGTGACACAGACTGTTGGACTGGATGGACCATTGACTTGATCCAACATGGATTCTCTTACATTCTTAGTGAGTTTGTAGTGGTTTAGGGTGTCAGATTAAGATTTGGAGCAACCAGTTTTTAATCTTTACCCTGTCAGGGAAGCTTGCTGGGTGATCTTGGACCAGCCACTGGCTGTGATCACACTGGCAGCATGGCGCGATATGGTGCTGCCTCTAATTGAACCGGGTTAAAGTGTAGTGGGATATATCAGCCACACAGCACACCCTGCTGCGGGTTACCCAGGGAGACATCCCATGGTAAAATATCCACATCATTGTGGTGCCTCAGCCATGGAGCAAACTGCAAAATAAATAAATAAATCCAAAAGCCATGTGTGCACATAGTGCACATGCATGCACATGCGAATATAGGCAATTTTTTTTTTTTTAAAAAAAATCCACCTCCATAGTGACAGAATGGATCTGCAGGTTCAGACTACCAAATCTGTTATGTGCGTGCTCTCCCGTGTTCAGACATCTGGCCATGCGCAATGAATGCGCAAGGAAACAAAAACACCACTTCGGAGGTGGTGGCTTTTTAACCCAGCTCCAAGTCGTCCTCTGACGGGGTGAGTACGCCTGGGGAACGCCTGACAGATGTGGCTGTGTGATTGGGCCCATTTAATCTGTTTGTAGAATGTGCCTATATCAGGCCAAACTGCCAGTCTGAACACAACCACTCTCTCTTCACCCAGGCTAGCTCAGAGGGTGGTTGTTGTGAGAAGGAGGGGGCGAACGACATTGTAAACTACTTTAGGTCCCCACTGGGGAGAAAAGTGGGGTATAAATAAATAACATAATAATAAATAATGAGAACTCACTTGGGCTATGTGAGAACGTGCGTGTGAAAAAAGGCTGTGTTGCTGTACTGTATTGTCAGGAACGAATACAACGAAGCAAGCTGTCGAACAGGCACAAACCGATCCATGAACAGATTAATAGTCCATCAAAAATTAAGCTCCATGTTCATGACTGTTGAACAGGATGTGAGCTGAACCTATGGGCTTTGGAGCATCCCGAGCGGTGTCCCTCTCTGGCTTCATTCTTCTTTCTGATGCATTTCCCCATTGACACACAATATTTGTTTGCTTATTTACTACATTTCTCTACACCCTTGTTGGCTTTGAATACCTCCATTTTTATTTTTCTTCTTCCTTATGAGAAAGGGAGTCATAAGATTTTATATTTTTATCATTTTCTGCTCCCTTATGTTGATTTTGTTCGGTACACATGTTATTCGTGCATCGGTTGTGTATACATTAAATAAATGGAGTCCATATACATGGCATTAAGGAGGAACAAAACACTCATCAACAAAAGCAACAATAATGAGGTGGACCAATGATGTATATTATTAAAAATGAATATAAGGGAGCGGTGGCGCAGGGAGTAACAGCACCTGCAGTAACATCTATAGCGAACAGCCATAATGGCTGTTTGAATCCCCACCGCGGCCGGAGAGAGCTACCGGCCCCAGTCCCAGCTCCCGCCAACCCAGCGGCACGAAACTAATTGCAAGTAGAGAAATGGGTACCTGCCTTAGAGGCGGGGGGCACCCTCCTCCTGGTTCCGTGCCAGGAGGGTTGACGGCGACGATGGCAGTAAGAGAAGCAGCGGCGGCGAGGAAGAACAATGGCGGCATCTGGCGGACCGAAGGAGCGATAACGACATCGGATCGAGGCGGGACCGGATGACGCAACTGCGGAGCGACGCAGCGCGGCTGGAGCCCGAAGGGACGAGTAGCCGGGAACGCCGCAGTCCAGGAGCAGTGCGCATCAACGGAAGGTCCATCTGCAGCCCGCTGATGGTTGCCGCTCGCCGGAAATGCCGAGACTACGCCGGAGCCACCGAGAATGGAGAGAAGCCTGTCGTCTGGGTGCTGTTAGGCAACCCCTCCCTGCACAATTGTCGCCCTAGGTAGGATCTGACTACAATAATGTAGGCCACTTGTAAACCGCTCTGAGACCCAGTAGGGGTCATGAGCGGTATAGAAGTCACATGTAAATAAAAATAATTTTAAAAAATGGCTGTGTCCCTTTGTCTCTCATATAGACAACCTACTCAGACTCTCTAAAACTGAGCAACCCTGCAATAGTATGGCCTATTCTCCACTATCAACACACCGCCCTGTCTCTTCCTTAATCTTGCGCACTGGCCATTTTTAAAAGAACTTCTGAGCAGTGGAATATTCACAAACATTCCATTTCTCCTCCACAGTAGAACCAGCAGTCAGCTGACACCAGAGCTGTCACTGCTATAAGCGATTATAATTTCCAGAACTGTAGATGGGAGTTAATCTCAGTTGTGCTTGTTGATTTTACCTGTTGTGCTTGTTGATTTTACCTGATTTTACATGTACACTGGCAAAACCACCACTTCTCCCCCTGGAAAACTACTCACTGCATGCTTCACTGTTGCAAGCCTCTGCATATTTACGTGGGAGTATGTCTCACTGTGCACAGTGGATCTTAGTCTTGGGTAAGCTTGTATAGTAAGTGCCATTAAGCTGCTTAGGACGTTGCAGACAGCTATATAAACGAGAGAAGGAAAAGGTGGAAAGAACATCTCCGGGATAGATTCAGCGTGAAAAATAATGAGCAGTTTTGTAATGGCGCTGCCATTTTGGTGGAAGTTTGCTACACTGACACAGTATCTTCATGGGACTCTGATGGTAGGCTGAAATGAAAGCGACACATCTGTTCATAATTTATTAAATGAAGTAGGCCAGGGTGAGGGGGAAAAAGATAGCTCTGTGATACGTGCGGGACATACTGAATGCGCCTTGTCCATGCGCAACTTGTACACAGACATCTCCTTCACTTTGTTCTTCCGTCTTTGAGGCTGCTCCTTAGGTTTAAGGTAAGCTTAGAACCTCTCCCATTGATCTCTTTTATTCCGCCTCCATAAAAGAAATTGCGAGGACTTTCCTATTGATTTTCTTTTTCCCATCCCCAAAGGTGGTCATTAGAAGTAAGGGGGGGGGGGAGGAGGGGAACGAAGAAACCCAGACTCAACCACACTTCTACCTTTTAATTAGGCATTTAGCAGGACGATGTTTGAAAGCAATTAATGGAGAAAAAACATTTTTGTGTGCTTTATCCACTGGGCCTCCCAACAAAAATGGACCGATTATGTGTATGCCAGGAAACTGTTGTCCTTTTGAGTTTTTTCCCATGTCTCCATTTTATTCATGTCATTCAGTTCTCCAAAATTACAGCCCTGCCAATTATCTTTGTGTGTGTGCAGAGAACGAGTTTTAGGCTACTTTAACGCCTGTGCCCCCCCCCCGGCCATTCTTCAATGACCGAGCAAGGGCGCTCTGTGAAGGGGAAAAAAAGGGAGGATCTTCAACAAATATGTGAAGAGCCCCAGTGGTATTTGGGTACCTGTGAAGAGGCTCCTTGAAGTAGCTTAAGGCACAATGGAACACGGCAGCGAGCAATGGTTTATTTTGTCCACATGATTCATTTCACACGCACCCAGGCAACCGGTGAATGGAGGATTAGCCCAAGTTTTCACCTTATTGAAAGGGACGATTCAAAGCAAACAAATAGGACATCCCGCTTTGGAATATGAAATTCAAGATTCTCGGGAGCTCCTTTTGGGTAATCCTAAGGTAGGCTCAAACTTAATTAGGGTTGCTTTGCGCTTACATGAGTAAATCGCACTTGCAGTATTGTGTCGAAGCCCAGTTTTCTTATTTATCATCAGGCAAAAATCAAAATCAGAATAGTGGGTTTTTTTTTTACCCTGATTGTCTCTCCATTCAGTGGAACCAAGGAAGGTTTAAAGTTTTTACTGGTGTTTGGTGTGGTTGGCCTTATCTCTCTGTGAATCTGTTCCAACAAGTAAATCTCTGCGGGAAGTTTTGTAAAGTAATAAATCTACAGCATTTTTTAAAAAACACAAGGGTATGTAATCTTTCTCTGTAAAATTTTGATTAAGATTAGACACTTGCATTGGCTGAGGAATCAGTTAAGGCTTTAATTGATTAATCAGTGAAGATCATTTTTGATCAGTGTTCTTGACAGTTAAGGGAACATTTCCCTTTGTATTCAAGGCTATTTTGGTTCTGGAGTGTTACTGTGTAATTGGAAATGAAAGGGGGGGGGAGTGAGTACGGGCAATATTCACAAACTGCCTTGAGTACCATGCAGGAAAAATGCAATGTATACATTTTCAAATAAAAAATGTAATCAATGGATTGTCTAAAATTAATCAACTAAAAGTTTCCAATTGTTTAGCAGGTCTATTTTTTGAGGGGAAGTATCTGCTAGTTAAGGTGTACAATTTTTTGGTTGCTCTTACCAGGAACACATGGAAATTGAACTGGGTACTTCTGCAAGGGCTATTTGGGCTGGAAAATCTTACATCTGAACTGGATTATATTCTACACAAGGGTTTAATGTAGTGCTATCCTGAACTGATTTCTCCACTTCCTACAGGAGAAGTAATCCTTCTATTGGTGGTGGACAGAGGCACCCAGAGAAATAATAGTATCATCCCCGCTCTGGTCATCTTCACATCAGCCAGTGGTTTAAGGGACTCTGTTCTCATGCTCCTCCTCACTTTTCTCTCATTCACATATTCATAGAATCATAGAATGTTAGAGTTGGTTGAAGGTAATCTAGTCCAACCCCCTGCACTCTGCAGGAGCATAGCCAAAAGATAGCCCTACAACATACCCGAAAGATGGTCATCCAGCTTCCGCTTGAAAATGTCCAGTAAAGGAGCATCCACTACATCCCAAGGCAGTTTGTTCCACTGCTCAACCACTCTTACAGTTAGGAAGTTTCTCCTGATATTTAGCCGGTATTGACTCCCTAGTAATTTCCACCTATTAGATCTAGTCTTGCAATCCGGAGCAAGAGAGAATAGATTTGCTCCATCTTCTACACGACAGCCCTTCAGATATTTGTAGACTGCAATCATGTCCCCTCTAAGCCTTCTCTTTTCCAGGCTAAATATACCCAACTCTTTCAGCCTCTCCTCATAAGACTTGGATTCCAACCCTCTCACCATCCTGGTTGCCCTCTTCTGGACATGCTCGAGCTTGTCAACATCCTTCCTAAAATGAGGTCATTGCTTAACACCTAAGTGAGGTCGTTGCCTAACACCCATAAAGATGAACTGTCTCTAAGTATGGAAGAGCAGCTTGACTAGGCCAGACTAGCCCAAGACTGGAAGTCTAAGTTGGTTCAGCCATTGTTAGTCCTTGGATGGAAGACCACCACGGAAGTCCAGGGTCGCTATGCAGAGGTAGGCAATGGCAAACTACCTCTGTTCATCTCTTGCATTGAAAACCCAATGAGGGGTTGCCGTGAGTTGCAACTTGATGGCACTTTTAAAAAAGGATGGGAGAGACTAGGTTTTATTGTAGAAAGAAGTTCTTAAATTGCTGTGCATTTCATTTGTATCCCATTGTTCTTTCCTTTTGTTAGCATTTGTTGGGTTTTTTTGTATGTCCGTTTGTGTGTGCACCTGGAAGTCATGGTGTTCTCTGGTGACTGACCCCTACTGGGGGCCTGGAGGAAATTTAGAGAGGAGGCTGAATAAAGCCTGCCCCCGCCTCCCGACTGCTGGTATTCCAAGGAGGTCTCCCATCCAAGTACTTACCAGAGTCGACCCTGCTTAGCTTCTGAGATCTGACAAAATGGGCTATCCAGGTCAGGGCATATCCCATTTTTCTTCATCATGGAACTCAAGGTGGCATATATGGGGTTCCTATGAAGTCTCATGTCCAGGCACTGATTGCACCCAGACTTGCTTAGCTTCAGCAAGTTAGCCACATCATATACCTTCTGATTGTATACTAGGATGTATATAACTCAGGCTGTATCCTCATGGCAATGATTCCCCATCATGAACTCACCGCCACTGCAATTGCAGTCATTTGCAGTGCCAACAGAATACCCATGTGGGGTAAGCTCCATGTTTTCCCAGTAATTGCTTGATGACTGGAGGGCTTTTGGATGGCTTTCAACAAAAATCTAGCTGTATAGCAATTGTGTTATATTGCTGTAGTGATACAGCAATGGCTGATCTCTTAAAAAAACAGGCAAAAAAGCCCACCAATGGCAAGGGTGCCGATATCGGCAAGGAAGTCTGGATATCTGCCTGCTGATGCGGTGGGCAAGCCGACTTTATCTAAGATCTTTCCGGGAAGTTTGCACCAAAGCAAGTTTGAGAAAGATCACAGTGAGGCAGGGGAGACCCATAAGATGGATGATTACATGACGATGTCATGCAGATGCTCCAGAAATCGGGAGGCAAGGCGGAGTGTATAGCATCTTGCGCGGAAGCAGCCTCACCAGCTGCCATGGATGGAGATGTTTCTTAGACTCCTGTTGTTTTGTTCTTTTCTTTCAATGAAGGCTGCACCTGGGAGTTAAGACCACGCAGTTTAGCACAGTGGTATTTCCTTCTGGACATATGCATTGGATTGGGCTCCCTATTCTTTGTATATTTCTGCTCCGTATGGTTTTACCGGTTGAAAAAGTACTGGCAACATTTTCTGGACAGTTCCAGTTTCCTTTCTCTTTGACTGCTCCTCCCGGCAAAAGGTCAGGCCTCCCTCCATCCATGGGCTCTTCCTTCTCAGACCTGCCAAAACATTTAGAATGTTACAAAGCATTTTGAGCCCTGCAATCTTAACGTGTTATGCAAATCAAACACATTTGCATAAGTGTGTGGGATTTGCATGATTGAAGCTGAGAAAACAGGCTGGTTTTCCTTGTCCTGCTAGGTCGTCTTCTCAGGAAAGGAGAATTTCCGTTGAAAAGATTCTAAAAAGTTGCATACTTTTCAACTGTTCTGCCTAATATTTAGCGGGCTGATTGTTCATCCACCCAAACACTTGGAGTCTTCACAAGAAAAGCTCCCCAATAGGCAGACATTAGTAATCTTTTGTGAATAGAGGCCTAAGTGCTCATTAACTATTGCTCAATTACAGGGGGGAAACTCTGCAGAAGTAAATATGGCATGCACATGAATATCAATTATGCCCAGTATGATCTCTGCAATCACGCACCAGGAAAGAAATGTACCCAGCCTCGAAAAATTATATAAAGCTGTGCAGAGACAGAGGGAGAGAGAAGATGCTGAAAGCTTTTCTCATGTGTTATGCTGAGGGTAATCCAAAACTGTGCTAGCTTTTTAAAAAGTAGAATTATTAATTTCTGAATGAGATATTTTTAGGATGGTGCAAATGTCTGAGTTTTGATGCAAAAGTCCCTTTTGTAAAGAAGGTGAATATTTCTGTGAATGACTGGCTGTGAATGTCTTGGAGAGGGTAATTGCTCTTGATTTAAATAGGTTGCGCTAGAGCTTTTGTCCTGTGATTGCCAGAGTGTTCTAGATTTTTTTTAAAAAAAATGAGCATTGCAGGATCTTGCTGTCGAAGAGTGTGCTTTGTGTCAAAAGTTCTGCCCAAATATTTTGTTTCGTCCTTCACACCATGGAGCATGAGTTGTAAACTTGCTGGACTTTGCAGATGCTGTGAGTTGCTTGGTGCGGAGCTTCTGGAAACAGCATCGTGCAGCATTCTGTAGTACGAATGACAGGAACATCATGTGAACACACGCATGAAGCTGCCTTATACTGAATCAGACCATCGGTCCATCAAGTTCAGTACTGTCTGCTCAGACTGGCAGTGGCTCTCCAGGGTCTCAGGCTGAGGTCTTTCATACCACCGACTGCCTGGTCTTTTTCAGTGGAAATACTGGGCTTGAACCCAGGACCCTCTGCATGCTGTTAGCAGATGGGATTAAAAATGTGTTTTTATGTGTATTGAGCTGATGCTTGAATGTATGCACTGTATCTGCGTTTGTGTATGTGTTTGGAATGCTGTGTGATTTGCTTGCTTTGGTTTGCCTGCACCTGGAAGCCTCTGTGCCAATGTGCTATGCTAATGAAGGCACACACACACCTACCCATCCTGCCTTGGGAACAAGAAGGCATTCTCCATTATGCTCAGCCACAGGGACTCTTACAAACAACAGCTTTACCACCATCACAGAGTTTCTGGGTGACACGTAACCCTGTATCTGGTCTGCATCGGATATTGACTTCTTCCTGTTGACTGCTTGGACCAAGCCAGAGCATCTACACTACAAAGGTCTCCATGGTGATACAACTTTGACACCTCGGCCAAATGGTTCTTATAGAAGCATAGGGTAGAATTTGAATATTGCCCCACTCCCTTTAGATAGGTACGTCACATCCCAATAACCAATAGGTGTAGGGATTGGGACGGACTACAGAATGGAGGTTGGCACTGAGCCCAACCCCTAAACTAGGTGATAAAAGGCCAAGCGCATCCTTTGTTTGTTGCTAGCCATCCCCATCCCACCTAGGCAACTGAAGCTCTACTGAAGGTTATTCTCACGTGCTTCCTTGGATCGCGACCAAGGGAAGCCCACACGTGTTTGGCTGGTTCCAATCCGTGTGAAATATAGAATCCCTCCAGTTAGGTCTTTTGTTCCCGCATTCTTCATTGGGAAGACCAAACTCCCTCCTGGATCAGATAAGTATATCTGTTAACCTTTTGTCTGCAACCACCCAGTTAGTCATCGTTTATTGTTTTTCATATTGATTGTTTTCCTTATCTATTGTATCTAAAGGATCTTGTATGTGTGTGTGCATGAAACAGTTTTTGTATGCTTGCGAATTCCAATATCATTAAGTAAAGACAACATTTATTCTTTAACCATACAGCTGTGTTGTCTCATTGTGAGAAATAAGGATTGTCAGTTCTGATTCTAATCTCTCTGTATACACTGGCGCTCAAGAACCCCCTAGAAGATTAATCCTTCCCAGAGGATTTCTTCTAACAATGCAAAGCAAAGGCTCTTTCACTGAAACATGGCCCCTTCCCTACAAGGGTTGGGGTTTTTTTTGCCATCAAGTTGCAACTGACTTAAGGTGACCCCATAGGATTTTCAAGGCAAGAGATGTTTAGGGGCAGTTTGCCATTGCCTACGTCTGCGTAGAGAGACCCTGGACCTCCTTGGTGGTCTCCTGTCCAAATACCAACCAGGGCCGACCCTACTTAGCTTTTGAGTTCTGACGAGATCAGGCTCTCCCAGGCTATCCAAGTCAGGTGATGTATAGTGCAGGATACCACACTGAAATCACCTAATCACATTTTTTTACCCTGACCTGGATGGCCCACACTAGTCTGATCTCACCAGCTCCCTGAAGTTAAGCAGGGTTGGCCGTGGTTAGTACTTGGATGGGAGACCACCATGCCAGTCCAAGGTTGCTATGCAGAGGCAGGCAGTGGCAAACCACCTCTATTCATCTCTTGCCTTGAAAACCCTACGGGGTCATCATATGACTTGATGGCACCCATCACATTTTCAAAAAAAGAATTCATTGTGTGATGTCATGGGGTGCAGTTCCCGCTTAGTTCTGTTCGTTAGCTAGAAGTATAGACTGCATGAGCTCCCTTGTTTTGAAACCAGTTGCTTGGGTTTCTGTATGTACCTAAGTGCCATAAGTTGCAAATGACTTACGGGGATCCCAGAAAGGGGATTTCAAGGTAAGTGAGAAGTAGAGGTGGTTTGCCATTGCCTTCCTCTTCAGAGTCTTTCTCAGTGGTCTCCCACCTAAGTACTAACCCCGTTTAGCTTTTGAGATCTGACAGGATCAGGCTGTACCATGCCACCTTCTCTCGCAGGTCACTGTGTCTCCTTGTTAATAAATAGATGTTGTTTTGAGCATGCCTGTCTCTGCTGTATGAACCTGCAAGCAGGAACCTGAGTACCATAATCCTAAATGAGTACTGTAATCCTGAACCCACAAGTAAAAGGGAACCTTGCACCTGGAGAGCTGCTGCCAGGCAGAGTAGAAAATACTGATAGGCTAATCAATGGCCTGATTCAGTACCAACCTATCATCCCGTGGATTACAGTATCCGTGTGTTCATGTATGTATGTTCATGCATGCACCCCATTTTCTTTTTTTTTAACATTTCTGTTTTTTATTCTATAAGGACAAACAACCCGTAAGAGCCTTTTAAAAATATAACAGATCTTTGTAATAAGAGTTGTTTGGAATCACTTCTTCCTCTGCGAGATATTCCACTGCTGGGAGCCAAGTTGCTTGAAAATCTTTTTGGTGAGAGACAATTCTACCATATACAGATTTTGTTTTGCCAACATTGAAGAGTAGGTTGATTTTTGTTTTTCCAGTATTGGGCTAATGTTATTCGTGCAATTGCTAACAATGTTGCTATTAATTTTCTAGTGACTTTACTGTCACAGGTATCTGGGATGACATCCAACAGGACCGTTTCAGGTAGAAAAGGTAAGTTAATTCCCGTAATTTTGTGAATTTGATGTACAATTTGTGTCCAGAACTGTTGAGATGAGGGACATGACCACCAACAATGCATAAAATCTCCAGTCTTCCCACATTTTTTCCAGCAGAGTTTATTTATTTTTGGATCCATTTGTAGAATCTTGACCATGTGTTTTCAAAGTTTTCTTCAGTCTGTCCTCTCAACATTAAAGTGAATTTGTCCATTTCTGCAGTTTCAAGCATTTTACTTATGATTTCTTCTCTTGAAGGTATCTCATTTCTTCTCCAGTATTTAGCATACAATATCTAGCAGTTGTCACTACATGTATAATAAAATAGGAATCTTTTTTTTTTTTACAGTTTTCTGGTAATATATTCAATAAAAACAATTTTGGTACATAAGGTATAGTACTCTTACTACTCTATAACATTTTTGTAATATTACGTGCACCCCATTTTCAATACTTCCTCATTCATTGTATTTCTACCACATTCAATACTGTGGCCTCTGATTTTTTAAAAAATACATAAATGAAAATAATGTCTCAGCAGATGAATCAGAGACTGTGGGAATGTTGGGCTGGATTTAAAGGTGGGTTTATGTATGAAGCAGAAAGAAATGAATCAGAGACTGTGGGAATATTGGGCAGCCGTATGGCTGTATTCAAAGGTGGGTTTATGTATGAAGCAGAAAGGAGCCTTCTGAATCAGAGAAGGTGGGAGACTGGGTTGCCCTAAGCAGAAGGTTCAGGCTAAAAAAGTGCAAACAATGAAAATGATTTGTCTCTCCTCTCAGTTTTAACAATATAAACCTACACTTGTCCTTGGAAGGAAGTCTGTGTGGCCACTTTCCTCCTATGTAGAATGTATCGATTTTCTTAGTGTTCCAATAAAATTTCCGTGCCGATCAAGGAAGAACTTCAAATCTTTCCTCTCTTTTCCGTTCGGCTGTCTCTGGCCACATGAATATATACAAGATTAGTGCCCTTCTCTGTCGTGAAAGATTCATCACAAAGAGAGTTTCTAATAAAAGAAAAATATAATATGATATGAGACCAAAAGATCGGCGCGGGAAATAGGAGAGAGGAGGAAAGGGAGAGGGGAGGCTGAAATGGAACGTATAAATATAGCCCTGGGTCCATTTTGAAAAACCATTTGAAAAGCAAAAATTTTATCTAGCAGAGGTGTTTGGAGTCACAGTACTCAGATAATGTTACCTTAGTAACACTCAGTAGCCTGGGGGAAAACATCTATATCTACATCTATATCAACTTATCCTGTGGAGTACAGTATTATTTCCTTTTAGAAAACTTTACAGTTATAGAGGGGTGCAGGGCACATTCTTAAGTGCTGTATGCCAAGGACAATTGTCAGTGCTGTCTACCCAGGACATTTTCTCATCGTTGCTGTTTGGACCCCATCTCTCTTTCAAACCCACAGGGTTTCATTTCCTGCCATCCTCTGTTTCCTCACTCCTTAAGTGCTGTATGCCAAGGACAATTTTCAGTGCTGTCTACCCAGGACATCATTTCCTGCCATCCTCTGTTTCCTCACCCTGAGTTTTTTCCCCTTGTGAAATGGTTGCATTTTTCAACCAGTTTGGGGTAGTGCTTAGGATATTAAACTATGATGGAGGGAAATTCAGGTTCAAAAGCTCAGTCCACTGTGAAGTTCACTGCCTGACCTTAGGCTTGTCACTCGCTTTCAGCCTAACCTTACCCACTAGGGTTGCCAAACCCCCCGGTTTGCCAGGGGTCCCCCATTTTGGGGGGGTTTCTATATACTGGAGGAATCATTGTTCGGGATGCAGCCCCACCCCCAACACCCACAGCCACCCATCTCTCTCCCTTTAAGGGTGTGCAACCCGTGTTTCATCCCAAGCGCGAACTCCACAAGCTTGCAGAGAAAAGCCAGCTTCGTTCTTAAAAGGGAAACGCAGCTTCTCTTGAAGGGGAAATGCCGGCTGCCGGCTACTTTAAGTGCAGGGAACTGCTGTTTCTGGAGATCCGGCGCACGGCCGGGTGGGGGGGGGGCAGCAGACGTACCCAACGTGACGTCATCACGTTGGGGATGCCCCACCCCTTCCAGGAACGCCCCCAAAGTCCCCCGCTGGGGGTGGAAGATGGACTTGGCAACCCTATTACCCACTCAGAATTGTTGGAAGACAAAATGGAGGAGTGGAAAACCATCTGTGCCACCCTGAGGTCCCTAGAGGAAGGTAAAAATAACAAACAACGGCTGTGTGGCATATTCAATGACCCAGAGGGTCATTACTACCTCTGTCTCTCTTGCCTGCCTCCTGGCAAAGTGCTTTTATTATCTTTTAGGCTGGGGTCCTCTTTTGGATCTTAACATCTTTGGTTTATCTCCCTCATCTTTTCCACTACGCGGCAGACCATTAGAAGTCTCTGTAGAAAGGCGAAAGCTCTGGTTGCCATGGCAATAGCCATACAAATCTGTGTCCTAAATCATGATTGAGGAAAAGGGTACTGTTAGATCGCGCTAACAAAGGACTCGTACAGTGATTCAGCAAGTGATTCAGCTTTATTGGAAGTAACGAGCAAGCACTAACTCAGTAAGAAACCAGAACAGAAAACAGTGGGAGCTTATGCTCCTTTTAAACATAACCGGGCTAATGTAGCCACGCCTATTTACAAATAACAACCAATGAGATTGCTAGAATAAAGACCAATGGGAGTCTTTCCCTCCTAGGGAATGGTATCGTTCTGATTGGTCGCTGTTACGAAGCGACCAATAGGAAGTTCGCTCAGAGGAGCCCTGGTCTGGCTCGAAGCTTAACATGGGAGTCCTATGAGGTGATTCATGTAATCATTTCAATACATTACAGGTACCTTCTTGATATCACTGTGGTACCTGGAGTTTTGCTTTTTGGTGTAGAGCATTTATTACTTCAAACTGACTCCCACTTTCAGGAACACCAGGAAGATAGAGTAATATGGCCCGCACTGTACTCTAGGCTTTTGAATATGCCTGTAGTAGCCATGGTGTAACGGTTAGACTAAGACCTGGAATATCTGGGCTCAAAGCCTCCCTCAGTCATGAAGTACACTCCCGTTCTCTGCTTAGCCTTCCCCACAGGGTTATTGTGAAGACAAGACAGAGAAGGGGGGGGGGACCTGTGCTCCTTTGAAGAAGGTTGGGATAAAAATGATAGATACTGGTTAAAATGTCAAAGGAAGGCCCAGGTTTTGTGGCTCCTAGTGAAATTTTATTCACCTCAAAGGTTGCTGTATGACTGTCTCTGTCTAAGCTACCTGACAATATTGTTGTGAGGGCAGGATAGGAAAGGGAGGCCCATACACCACCACCCCTGAGCTCCTTGGAGTAAGGTGTGGGATAAAAAGGTACTATATGGATTTGTCCTGCAATATCAGGAACAGCTAGTAAGGCCTACCCCTAATTCCGGGTGATTTCATTAACAGACTTCCACTTCCTTGGTTTGTACAGTGAAAGCTACCAACAGAATAAAATTGCCCCGATGAAAGTGGTTTTGAAAATGTCTGCCTCTGAAAAGCCACCATGTAAGGGACAGGGGTTCTGGACAACTCTTCCTCATGGCATAACATCATCCTGCACGCTTTAAAAAAATCATATTCTGTTCTGAGGTTCCCCAACATAACTTAAGGGCCACTTTTTCCATATGAACCTACCTGTATGCCTCGGTCACGTTCAGAGAAGTCAGAATGTCTGAGCAAGTCATTTTATTTAAATACCGTAAATGAGTCTCAAAAGTGCCTCGTTTAAACTGCCCATTGGGATCAGCTGTTCACTGCAGTTTCGGTTTTTAGAAATGCTCACAACTCCTGGAAATATTGTTAGAAAATCGAAAAGCAGACTGAGATGCATGATATCTGACGTTATTCCCCCCCTTCCCCCCCCCCCGGTTGGGCTGACCCTTGCCCAGATCAGACCCCTTATTTCGGCACAGGGGTAACTTCAGCAGCCCCTTCCTCCAATAAACTCTTACACTAGTGGAATGCCTTTTAGAAGCCCTGGGCCAGAAGGCAGCTCTCCACGAACCCGATGGTATGCAGTGCTGGTGAACAGCCATCCTGAGCCAGCAAAAATGGAGGATCAGGCGGCCCATAAATAAGCTAGCAGACCATCAAATAAACGTGACAGCTGGTTAGCTGTGGTGCTGGTTTGGCCTAATTCATCAGCATAGGGCGGCTGTCCACGAGCAAATGAAATTGAGTGCTCGGCAGGGGCCGGTGGCGACATCATTTCCAGCTCCTAATGGGAGCGATCATTAATCAGACACTCGCGCAGGAAGGTGGAAAAGCACTCTGGAAATTAAAGAGATCTGTGAGACAAAAGTACTTCCAAGGTAACTGCAGATCCCTTAGGCACATCTACGCTTCAGACTTCTATACTGGGTTTTATTCCAGGTGAACTGTCCTGTCTCCCCCACCTACCCAAAGAATCCTGGGATTGTAGTTTTGCAAAGGGTGCTGAGAATTCTCATACTTTTCGCATAGAACTACAGATCCCATGGTTCCCTAGGGAGAGGGAGCCAGTATTAAAGCCATTTAACAGCCATTTAACAGTACACAGTCCTAAGCAGGGCTACACTTTACTGAGCCTGTGGGCCTTAGAAGCGTGTAACTCTGTTTAGAACTGCACTGCGAGCCTGTTATGTTGATATTCCTTGTAAAAGGGGATCCTCCTCCTCAACGCTGGGGGAACCAGTTACTGCCTATGGTTTTGCTTACATATATTGGAGGAAACATTGTTAGGGATGCAGCTGAAAATTATCAGCTTTGCTTTTCTGGGCTAGTAATGAATTAAAAAACATTTTAATCCACCCAATTATTTCTTTATTTTATTTTTAAATTAAATTTCTAGGTCACCCTCCCCTGCGAGCAGGGCTCCGGGCGGCTTACAACAGAGATATACAATAAATGTTTAGGTTAATTTTTTTAAATGTATGGCCCTAAAGGTGGCAGAGAGTTTAAAAGACTTATAAAATCAACACATTTACGGAAAGCAGGAAAGAGGCTCAGCCAGGGCCAAACGACATGTTATTGTGTATTCCCCCTCCCAGAACAGCTGCAGTTTACAGCTTCTTTTTTTAAAAAAGCAGAGCCCACATTGGCTTGGAATGTCACTGCAGGGAGAGGGAGGGCTCCTGCCCCCCCCCCCAAGCCATCCTGTGCAAAACCTGCACCTGGGAAGAGTCATTTCCTGAATGTTGCTGCTCCACATGCAAAGATACTCCATGTATGCAGGCAACCTGGACCTAACTCTTTAAAAACAGTAATGGTTAGTGTGGGCCTAACCAGGGGTCGTTTCGTAGAAAAAGAGCTAGGGGAACTCATTAGCATAACTCATTAGCATATGCCACACCCCCTTACATCACCGGAAGTGTGTCATAAGGCCACACACCCCGCCCCAACAGTCCCGGCCGCTGCCGCCGGCCTTGCAAGGAAGCCCCGCGAAGGCCCTCCCTGGCCCCAGGCAGGCAGGGGTGGGGAGAGGCAGGGAGGAAGCAACTTACCCTCCCTCTTCCCCTGCCTCCTCCTGGCTGAATGAGGGCCGGAAGCGGGGCGGCCGGAAGCAGGGGGCGGGGCTTCATCATGTGCCCTGCCCCCCATACCTCACCCGGGGGAACTGCGATCCCCCGCGATCCCCCCCGAAATGACCTCTGGGCCTAACAAAAAGCCAGATGTGACAACAAAAAGGGTCTTTACCTGCTTGCAGTGATAGATATTCCCATAATCTTTCACCTGCAGGCTCTAAGGCATAGGAATCAAATAGAACAAAGGTGACTCAAGTGATCCAGAGCTTCCTGAGTTCCATAACTACTGTTTGTTGCACAAACTGCAAATATTGCATTTCTCCAGCAGTGGTATCTGCACTCTCCTCATTGGATCACTACAGAAAAATGTAAATCTAAATCCAATTAACCTGGATTTAAATTAAATTCATTTATATCCTGCCTTCCTCTCCAGTGGGGACCTGAAGTGGCTTACGTCATTCTCCTTCGTTTTACCCTTACAACCACCCTGTGAGGTAGGTCAGGCTCGACAGTGTGACTGGCCCAAGGTCTCCCAGTGAGCTTCCATGTCACGAATGGGGATTTGAACCTGGGTCTTCTGGATACTAGTCCGACACGTTAACTGCTACACCACACTGGCTCCCGTCGCCGGTGCCATCACCCTTATTGGTGTCTGCTTATCGGAAAAACACTAGTGGAGTGAATCCATCCACCTGTAGAAGTGAAGGTTGGTGCACACAACCAATGAGTGACTAAATAGACTCTTGCAAAAAGAATCCACAGGGAGAGACAGTGATAGTGGTCAACAGTGTTGGTCAGTGTTGGGAAAGCACAGCTGGAAGAAGGAGGGTTATGCGTGTGGTGGAGAGAGGTGACAAAAGGAACTGTTTCTCCTGCTCCAAAAAGACTAGAACTTGAGGGCATCCAGTGAAGCCGATGGGCAGTAGGTTCAGGACAAACAAAATAAAGTACTTCTTTACGCAGCAAGTGATCAAAACGTGGCATTCACTGCCAGAGGATGTGTTGATGGCCACAGGCATAGACAGCTTTAAAAAGGGGCTTGGTTAGCTTCCGGCCACGGCGGACGCGAATGGTGGCCGGCTCTCGGGACGCTCCCGGACCCGGATCGCCCACACGCAGCCTGGGGGGGTCCCGCGTCAGCAGAGATCCTAAGGAGCCCTAGGGTAAGGGCTCCGAACTAGGGGGCGCTTAAAGGGGAAGCCTCTTGCCGGCCAGAAGGTCGGGAATTGAGGCTTTCCCTCTGCCTCAAACGGCCCCGGCTGCGATGTGCCCCGAACGGGGACTAGCAACGCCAAAGGCTTTCCCTCTGCCTCAAACGGCCCCGGCTGCGATGTGCCCCGAATGGGGTCTAGCAACGCCAACGGAATAGCGGAGTGATGAAGCGCTAAAGCAAAGTCAGATGAAATGAAAAAGAGCGACTAACTGTGAGTTGGGGATCGAATTAGAAGCAGATAAGCGAGCTCCGTTCCCCCGGAAGACTAAAAGAGAGGGGGGAGGATTCCCCCCCCCAACCCGGGAAAAGAGACTTTTTAAAAGTAAAGAGGGGAAGCAAAGCGAAGATCGGTAAAAGCGCATTACCTTTTGGGAGAGAGCTTAAAACGGTGACGAGGGAGCCATCCCTGAGCGGCGTAATACGAGCTTTTAAAGTATAAACAAAAGCGAAACATGGCGGGGCCGAAAAAGCTGTTGGAGAAGCAGACAAAGAAGACAGGAGGGACTTCCTGTCCAAGCCCTTCCCCTGTTGGTACTGCTGTCAATCAACAAGAAGGGGGACTTTTGCGCCATCTACTGGAAGAACTGCAAAAAATCAACCAGAAGCTGGACAGTATGGAAAGTGCCTACAGTCTTCAACAGAAAAAAATGACAGAGACAGCTGACAAGGTAGATGATATTGCAAAGAAATGTTTGGCATCAACAGAAGAAATACAGAGTGTTAAGAAAAAGGTCATTAAAGTGGAAAAGCAACAAGAAAAACAGGAAAATAAATTGTTACTGCTTCAAATGGAGAAAGCGAATTTGACTCTTCGATTCC
>NW_015160266.1:3525-11390 GCF_001447785.1 Gekko japonicus | reverse complement strand
CCCTCCTAACTTTCTGAATTGTAAAAGCAAAACTTCTCTCCTTTTTAGGAGAGGGAAATAAAAATAAATAAATAAAAATAAAAGGGGGCTTGGTTAGATTCATGGAGGGTAGATCCATCAGTAGCTACTAGCAATGGTGACTGAGGGGAACATCCACATTCAGAGACACTAAAGCTCTGAATCGCAGAGCCAGGAGGCGATGTCAAGGGGAGGCCTCGGCCTCTGTGCCCTGTTGTTGGCCCTCCAGAGGAACTGGTTGGCCAATGTGTGAGACAGGATGCTGGACAAGACAGACCACTGGTCTGATCCAGCAGGGCTCTTCTGATGTTCTTAATGCTAACTCATTTCTTTACCTAACATTTATATACCATTTCCCCCCTTACTAACTGGGGACCCAGAGTGGCTTCCAAAGACAAGAACAATATAAAAAAGAAGAGAAAAGAAAAATGCATAATGCAGATTCCTGGGCTGATCTGAGATCCACTGGCCACTCTGGTCCTTTCCTATTCCTTCCCATCTGTTGCCCGACTCTCCCCCTTCCATTTCCTCCTGCTTGCAGCTTGTATGGCAACTTCCTGGGAGCAGAGACTCATCTTCTTTTTACCTTTGACATCTATTGAGCCCTGTACATGTCTCATTCTTATTACTGGTTCCAACATTCATATCCATCCATGCTGCTAAATAAATGATAACAACAGGTCCCAGAGATGCCGGGTTGGATCCTGCAGATCTGTCCCGCTAACAGCGGTGCTTCCCTCTGGTGCAAAGAACCTTCCTCTGACACAGCTGTGATGGATCTAACCCTTTCAGTGCCATCCTAAGCACCATTCGATCCCTCTAAATCCATTGAAGTCAATAGACTCAGACAGATGCAACTCCGCTTAGGATCTGCTTCGGCGTAAGTGAGCAGTGACTCATGAAAGCGCCTACCCTTTTGTTAGTCTTTAAGGTGCTGCTGGACTCTTGCTCTTTTCTACTGCTAGAGATAGACGAACACAGCTACTATGGTTGCCAGCCTCCAGGTGGGGCCTGGGGATCTCCCGCTTTTACAACAGATCTCCAGCGGACGGAGATCAGCTCCCCTGGAGAAAATGGCTGCTTTGAAGGGTGGACTCTATGGCCCTGTACCATGCTGAGTTTCCTCCCCTCCCCAGACCCCGCCCTCTCCCGGATCCACCCCCAAAGTCTCCAGGTATTTCCCAACCCAGACCTGGCGACCCTAATGGCTATTCAACTTGATCTAGGATCACACAGGTAGTCTCTTTTCTGCCCCGCGATCCACGCTGAGAGATCAGATTGCTGTTCATCTTCCTGGCTGCCAACCGAGAGCCTGCCTAGGATCTGGAAGTGGGGGCTCCATTCTCCGCTTTCTCTGCTCGGGCCTGGCCGCGCTCTCCCGTCACATTTGCATTTCGGAGTTTCAGGGGAGCTCAGGCTGGAATAAGGAACCAATGGGGGGGGGGTTCAGGTGACATCATGTTCTGGGCTTCTGTGCTGCTTTTTGTACAAGATGCTTTCCTTTGACAGTGAAGGTAGATTTCGTGGGTAGCCGTGGTGGCTCCCTCTGTGTATCACCACTGCAAAAGGCCAGATTCAGCTCCAGTAGCCCCTTAGAGACCAAGCAGATTTTTTGGGGTATAAGCCTTTGAGACTCAAAGCTCCTAAGGTATCTGACGAAAGGAGCTTTGACTCTTGAACACTTGTGGCTCAAAAACTTCGCTGGTCTCTAAGGGGCTACTGGAACCGAATCTGTCCTTTTGCAGTGCTGATACACAGAGGAAGGGGCATATGCAGACACCCTCCTCCTGTATACTTAAATGGCCAGTTCACACATTATAGAGTCCCCACTCCATGTCAGACTTGAGTTTTGGCTTCTTCTGGGTTCATTGAGTTCTGTGCCCAATTCAGATCGGAACGGTGGGGCATGCGGAGGAGAGGGTTCCATTGTGCAAACCTGGAATAGTAGCATGGGCACTGTTTGGGGAAACCCACATGTTCCATGTGACTCACAAGCCCAACACTTGTGGCTCAAAAACTTCGCTGGTCTCTAAGGGGCTACTGGAACCGAATCTGTCCTTTTGCAGTGCTGATACACAGAGGAAGGGGCATATGCAGACACCCTCCTCCTGTATACTTAAATGGCCAGTTCACACATTATAGAGTCCCCACTCCATGTCAGACTTGAGTTTTGGCTTCTTCTGGGTTCATGTGAGTTCTGTGCCCAATTAAAATTGGAACGGCGGGGCATGCGGAGGAGAGGCTTCCATTGTGCAAACCTGAAATAGTACCATGGGCACTGTTTGGGGAAAACCACATGTTCCATGTGACTCACAAGCCCAATGCTGTTCCTAGGACTCCTTTAGCTTGGGAAAGTAGTGCAGAGGGAAGTGTGTATAAACTTTCAGGGGGTAAGTGCAGTGATTAGGAGCGCGGACTCTAATTTGGGATAACCGGGTTTGAGTTCCCACTCACCCAACATGCAGCTGCTATTGTGACCTTGGGTCAGTCACAAGTTATTTCAGAGCTGTTCTCTCAAGGGTAGTTCTTGAGAGAGCTCTCTCAGCCCAACCTGCCTCACAGGGTGTCTGTTGTGGGGAGGGGATTGTAAGCCACTCCGAGACTTCTTCGAGTAGTGAAAGGTGGGGTATAAATCCAATCTCCTCCTCTTCCTTCTCCTCCTCTTCCTCCTCCGCCATTTCAGAACCAAAACAGACATATTGAAAGCATAGATCTCTGTTAGTCCATGAAAAAAGTAAATTGTATGTGCTCATAGCCATGATTCAGATGCAGACAAGAGAAAAGGGATTTAACCCTTCTACCCTACTTGGCTCTGCTCATCAAAACTGGGCTGTCATTATTGATCTGTTTCTTAAAGCATTTATATCCCGCCTTTCTTCTTGGTTCAGGGAGGATTACAATAATAGTTAGAACATCCCCCGCTAAAACCAAAGACAAAACAACATGCCCCCAATTCCCCCCCTCCCCAAATACTCTATCATAGCAATTTAGTGGTTTAAAGAATAAAAACAATGTCGGGTAAAATCTTTCAATAAAAACGTATCTTCTCCCTTTAAAAATGCTAATGAAAGCATGGGGATTGGTTTTGATTAGCAAAAGTGTGTGTGGGCCCAGTCTGAGTTATAGCTGTGTGTGTGTGTGTAAAGCGTCATCAGCTTGCAGCTGACTTATGGCGACCCCAGCAAGGGGCTCTCAAGGCAAGTGAGAAGCGGAGGTGGTTGGCCATGGCCTTCCTCTGCAGAGGCTTCCTTGGTGGTCTCCCATCCAAGACTTATGGTGACCCCAGCAGGGGGCTCTCAAGGCAAGTGAGAAGCGGAGGTGGTTGGCCATGGCCTTCCTCTGCAGAGGCTTCTTTGGTGGTCTCTCTTCCAGGTACCAACCCTGCTTAGCGTCCACGATCAGATGAGGTTGGGCTATACCATGCCACCTTCCCTCTGTCATAGGTATGCCTACATGCAATTTGCTTTTGATAGACCGACAGAAACCCCTGATCTCTGAGAATGTGCCCATAGTTAGGGATCCATAAAAGTGATTAGCACTACAAAGTTGTAAACCGCCCAGAGACCCCCATTGGGGGGGTTAGGGCGGTATATAAATCGAAGGTTAAATGGACAGAAACCCCTGATCTTCATGACCCCTGGCTTGACCCTTGGTTTGATTGACGTCTCTTGACATCAAACAAGCTTAAGTCCCACTTAAGCCGTTTCCCGGTCAGATGGTGCAGTTCCAAAACTGATTGCACTGCAGTTGCTGAGAAAAGGAATCTGTCTTCTCTCCCCCCCCCTTACTTTAGACATTCTGCTCCTGAGAGAGCACATTTAATCAACCATTGCTTAGGGTACCTCTTATCCACACACAAGTTAGTAAAAACACAAATTAAAGGTAAAGCGTTTATTACAGTACACACATCAACATGTAATCTCATTGCAATTGCACCTAATAACAGTCTTCCAACCTTTCATTTTTGCGCTAAACTCTTTTGCCGACATTAAAGAGTGCTAAATTATCAAATCCAGGTGCTTCCTTTAGTATTGCAGTTTTATAGGAGTGATCCCAGTAATTCCAGTGTGTTTAGGAACTCCTCAACCATGCTTTTTTTGTGTTCCAACAAAATAGGTACATTCACTATCATGAACTTCAGGAAACCAAGTAACACTTAGATGAACTCAGCACTTTCCCCCCCATCCTGACAAATCTTCCTCTATTGTAACTTTCAGTCAAGAGCTGAAACATGGTGTTTCATTGTGTAAAGAACACAGAAACCTTTTCTAAAATAAGTTCCTCATGGCTCAGAGCTATCAATGATTTCCATGGGTGGAAGAGATTTCCTTCCATGGAGCAGGACTTCCCTGCCTTCCCCCTTCTACTGCCACCCCCAATCCCCCCCAAATGCTGCTCCTGAGGGAACGGAGACCTCCACCCACCCAAGAACTGTGTGGGGCAGAGATGGAAGTCTACAGAGGGAGAGGAAATAGGTAAGCACCCTCCCCATTCTGTCCATGGAAATCATCTCCGGAATCCTGGTCTATGACTCTTAAACACATTCTAACGTGTATCTAAAGATGTTTATTTATTATTATTTATTTATTATTCACATTTTTATCCCGCCCTCCCCGGAGGCTCAGGGCGGCTTACAGGGCATATTGCCAGATAAAACCATAAAACAATACAAAATATTAAATTACAGCCCTATTTAAAACAGATTTTGATGCCTAGCAAATTATACAATCTGTACAAATTCTAAAATTTCTAATGGGAGCCAGGGATCATAGGACAGGAATTTACTGATACCTCCTAAAATGCAAGGACACCAATTAAACATACAAATCCTTGTATGAAGACAGAGCAGTGGTCCATGTGGTTCAGTATTATTTAGTCTGATTGGTACTGCCAGGTCCAAGGCAGCAGCCTTTTGCAAGATCCCTTCAACAGGAGACATGAGAGATCAAAACTAGGGCCTTCTGCTGCAGACTGAGCATGTGCTCCAGCTTCACCCCTGAGTTCTAGCTCCTCCCCAATGTTGTACAAATTGCCAATCTTACAGTCCAGTGGTGGAGCCAGGTGGTCGGCTATCAACTGATCCATAGGCATTTCCAAGCCTGAGGCAGTGTCCTGTCCCAGGCCTGTTTGGGAGATCCAGGGTGTGGTTTCCGAAGGCACGTGAGATGGCCACTTGGGTGAATTTAAACAGGCCAAGGTCCCTGGGTGGAAGACCTCATGAGAATGCCATGTGTGCTGCCTTGAATTCCATGCTAGAAAAGAGGGATGTAAGCATAATTGGTCCTTGGAAAACTCATAATTTTAAATGCTAGAGTTTGGACCCAGGACCTTCTGCCCACATTCTTTACCAATGAACTATCATTCCTGTCCAGTTCCTTTATTCTTACAGCCCAATGTTGGATCCAGATTGGAGCACAAGGTGCTGAATTTCTCCAGTGGGATGTCTTCCAGCATCTAGGCACGTTGCTCTTAGGAGATGAAATGGACATGGTGTCGCCATGTGAAAAATCCTTTGCATGACCAAGCACATGTATGTCCTAATTCTCAATGGTACACACCTAGACTGAGAGGCACACCTGGGCTGCTTGGTACATTTCAACTGGCAGAGCAGAATCATGCAAGGAGAAGCCAATGGACCAGAATCCAGCTTTTCTTGGCATGGAATCTTTTTAAGTGCAGCGTATACACAAACATGTGTGTGTCTTGTTATGTTGCCCTTGGCAACACACATTTAATTCAGGGAATAGTTTCCAAAGTTCACATCTTGCATGCAGGGTGTAAAACTAGATCCTTAATGAGAATATTAGTGTCCTAGTCTGACAAAAAGGGTCTGAGCACAAGAGGTGGATCTGCATACGGATGTAAGTGCTGTCAAGTTTTAACCAATTTATGGCCACCCCAGAAAGGGGCTTTCAAGGCAAGGGAGAAGCAGAGGTCGTTGGCCATTGTCTCTCTCTGTAGAGTCCTCCTTGGTGGTCTCCCATCCAAGATTTATGGCAACCCCAACAAGAGGCTTTCAAGGCAAGTGAGAAGCAGAGGGGATTTGCCCTTGCTTTCCTCTACAGAGTCTTTCTTGGTGGTCTCCCATCCAATGTTCCCTCTAAGCTGTGGAGTCTTGTGAGCAAAAATTCTACTTTGTGAGGCACTGGCATTAAAGTTGTGAGTGAGTGATTTGGCTACTGCATAAATTAGTCTGCTCTGGAGCCATCCGTTCCTGAGCTAAGCCAAAAATGTGTGAGCCGGAGACTAAAAAAATGTGAGCTGGCTCACACTAACTCAGCTTAGAGGGGACACTGCTCACAGTGAATCTTTCCGTACAGCCGTCAGAGCATAAGATTCCCAACAGTCCTGACTTTCAGTAACTGCAGGGAGGGGCAGCGGCATTGTGCTCCGAGACTCCGCCCACGATAGCCCGGCCCCTGAAGAACTGAGGATAAGAGGAGAGGAGGGGCATAATTATTTATTTATTATTTTCAATTTCTATTCCGCCCTCCCCGCATGGCAGGCCCAGGGCGGTTCACAACAGGCTAAAATACAATTAAAACACAGATGCATCAACATTGCAACGTTCTAAAATTCAAACAATAATCAGATTTATATATAAAGTGCTGTAGGTACAGATGGCGGTGGCGTCTCAGAGCACTTTTAGGTGGTATGGTGTAAGCTATGCAGGTACTGCCAGCTGTTCTTATTATTCTTAGTATAAGGACCTTGGCTGTTCAGTTGTTAACAGTTCAGATGTTACCGATGTGTCAGTGGTGGCTCCTAATCGAAGGCCTGGTGGAAGAGCTCCGTTTTACAGGCCCTGAGGAACTGTAAAAGGTCCCGCAGGGCCCTGATGCCTTCCGAAAGCTCATTCCACCAGTATGGAGCCACCATCGAAAAGGCCCTGTCCCTGGTCGAGGCTAGTCTGGTGTCTTTCGGGCCAGGGAGAGTCCAGCGATTTTGTGACCCTGACCTCAGTGCTCTCTGGGGGACATATGGGGAAAGGCAGTCCCTCAGGTAGGCAGGCCCCCGATCATACAACTCCAAAGAGACTGCCCCCATCCTCCCATGGGATAGGTGGTTCCCATGAGAGGGCAGGAAAGATAAGGCATATATGAAGCTGCCCTCCAAAGGGTAGGGGGAAGGCAAGACTGCAGTCTACTCCTCTTGGCTCTTTCCGCACTTGGACCTCACCCCAGGTTTTCTCTGTGTTCAACTCACAACCATTTACCCTGCAATTATCTCTGTTTATCTGTGGTTTGCTGCACTAATTTTGTCCCGCTCCAATTTGCTTGCTTGCCCCGGGTTATAAATTCTGCATTGTGAACAGGGGTGTCTGTCCTAGGCATGGCGGGAAAGGGGCAGAGAGGATCGAAACTGAGTTTAAAATCCTACACTGAAATATGCACTGGGGCCACTCCAGACCAAGGGAGAGCCCAGGGCAAAACAGGATCTATATACCCCGGGGCAATGGTGATCCAAACCTGGGGTGACCACAATGTAATGCAGAACTGACAAAAAAGGAGGATAAAAAGAGGGGGCAAACTCGAGTGTCGTGCAGAATAGCTAGTAGGAGACAGCACTGAACCAGGATTAAAGGCACCTATTTCTTCTCCTCTTCAAAACTGATGAACCAGAGAACAATATGGGGGAAGACATCTAACAGCAAGGATACTGGTTGTCCAAAGGAAGTACTTTGAAATACACACACACACACACACTTATTTATTTATTTATCTATTTGACTTATAGACTGCCCTCCCCCAAAGGGCTCAGGGCAGTGTGCAACATTTCAATAAATACATTTATTAGTTATAATTAAATCAATTTAAGTTTAAAACAGTAAAAACACTAGCAAGTCA
>NW_015160266.1:3208-3336 GCF_001447785.1 Gekko japonicus | reverse complement strand
GCACAGAGTTCCACCAGGCTGGTGGCAGCACCGAAATACACACACACACACGTAATACACACACAAATATATAGTGTATATGTGATTGTTAATATAGTGTATATTGTTAGATTTAATGTCTATATTGT
>NW_015160266.1:0-1418 GCF_001447785.1 Gekko japonicus | reverse complement strand
AGGGAGGACAGGGTGGGATGCCTCAGTGCTTAGTTCTTGTGGCCCTTTCTTACACACCCAGGGAAATCCTATTTGCCACTTTGGGGTCAGGAAGCAATTGTTCTCCAGGCCAGTTTGGCCAGGGATCCTGGAGGGTTTTGGGGTTTTTTTGGCCATCTTCTGGGCATAGAGCAGGGGTTACTGGGGGTGGGGGAGGTACTTGTGAATTTCTTGCATTGTGCAGGGGGTTGAACTAGATGACCCTGGAGGTACCTTCCAACTCTATGATTCTTTCAACTCTATGATTCTTTCAACTCTATGATCCTTGTGGACGACGTCTGCCTGAGACCCTGGAGAGCTCTGTTTAGTTGGTGTAGAGAATACTGTCTGTAGTAAACCAATGGTCTGACTAAATACTGGGCAGTTTCATGTGTTCCTCAGGTCAAAAATGTTGCTTTTTTGGCAGGATTGGACAAAGCAGGATCTCATTCTCCAGGGAGATTTGTCTGTTTCTCTCTATCAATGTCTTCCATCAATGGGTTAAGACTTTTTTTGTTCTGTTTGGTGTGCCCCTAGTAACTCTTATTGGCACTCCTTCCTGATGTTGTTGTTATGTGTGTTTCTATGTCTCCATGCTTTCATTGAACTTTTAAAGTATAGAAACATCATAAAGCTGGTAGGGACCACAAGGGCCATCTAGTCCAACCCCCTGCACAACACAGGAAATTCACAGCTACCTTCTCCCCTCCCCCTGTGACCCCTGCTCTATGCCCAGAAGAAGGCAAAGAAACTCCACCATCCCTGGGCCAATCTGTCTTGGAAGAAAATTCCTTCCTGACCCCAAAGTCGCAATCGACATTACCCAACATATTTGATATGTACCTTATTTTAAATGCTGTTTTAAGGTTTTAACTGTTTGAAAGTTGAAATGTTTTAATATTTTGCTATTCATTGCCTTGGGGAACCTATTGGGGTGGAAAGGTGGCATAGAAATGTTTTAAATCAATAAATAAGTCAATCCAGGTGTGTCCAGTGTCTGGCGAAGAGATCGCACCATTCTTTCTCGGTGTGGAATGTTGATTACCTGGGTGCTTGGACACATAGCTCCAGTTATGGGCTGCAGAACCTGTACCAAGCCCAACATTTACCTGTGTGGTTTCCCCGATGTCAGACGCTTTTGTCATCTAGTTCTTTCCTCTTTCTGCTGTGCACCACAAAACAGACATTTGCACGAGAAGTAAGTTCTCCAGTGTGTTTAATGTGTTTATGTGCAGTTCTTCATGTGCAGAAGGAGCAGCTCCTGTCTGCAGAAGAGCCTCTGGGATCCAGCAGCTTAAAAAAAAAGCCCTGCCTCATGAGCATCCACCCCCGGATCTCCTTGTGCCTAGATGAAGAAAGAAAACGTCAACACACTGTTAGCCGAATTGCTCCTTAAGGGA
>NW_015160265.1:382295-409205 GCF_001447785.1 Gekko japonicus | reverse complement strand
TGTGATGCGGAGGCAGACAATAGCAAACCCCTTCTGAATGTTCCGTGCCCTGAAAACTTTACGGTGGTCATCGTAAGTCTGCTATGACTTGTTGGGGGAAAAGATTTCAGGATTTACTCTAATGCACTCTTTAATCTGTCACAAAGAAATGAGTGGAAGTAAATGGTTATATATGACTAATGATAATAATGGGAATAATAAATCACTCTAAGTGTTTATGTAGTGCCTCAAAGATCTGTGCTCTGTACTAGAGTTAAGAAAAGGCTTAAGACAGGCTCTGCCCACAGGTTTATAAATTGGTTGAATGGTAGTTGACGGAATTGGCTGATGAATTCAAAAGAGGGTGTGAAATCCAGTTCCATTTCTTTGGACTTCTTAGGCCCCGTTTATACTTGCAGCAGAATTAAGGTGTAGAAGTGGCATTGGGTAAGGCTCAGTAGGGGTAGGGATAGATTCTCTGCTTTGCGTGCAGAGAGGTCCCAGGTTCATTCCCCAGCTTCTCCAGTTAAAAGGACCAGGCAGGAGGTGATGTGAAAGACCCCTGCCTGAGACCCTGGAGATCTGCTGCCAGTCTGACTTTGATGGACGAAGGGTCTGATTCAATATAAGGCAGCTTCATGTGTTCAGACCGGTAGAATGCAGTGTACCGTTTCAGACTGCAGGGTGGACACTCTTCTACCCAGGGCTTTTTTTGTAGAAAAAGCCCAGCAGGAACTCATTAGCATAATAGGCCACACCCAACAGCAGAAATTCGTTTGCTTATTAGGACACACCCCTGACAGCATAGCTCATTAGTATATTAGGCCACACACCCCATGTTTGCAGAAGTGTGATCATCCAGACACACTCACCTTTTGCTTCTTATTCTGTTTGCCTTGTTTGTTGTCAAAACCCAAGGTTTTTTTATAGAAGGAACTCCTTTGCATGTTAGGCCACACACCCCTAATGTAGCCAATCCTAATGAGTTCCTGCTGTTGGGCGTGGCCTATTATGCTAATGAGTTCCTGCTGGGTGTGACCAACTTGGGAGCCAGCCGGAACTCCGTTCCTGTGCGTTCCTGCCCCAAAATAGCCCTGCTTCTACCTAAAAAGCTCCACGCAAGTTACAAAGCAACAATATCCTGGAGCAGGCCACTCCCTGCCTTGTTAGTTTCCTTTAGGGATGCCATTCCCCAGTTGGGGGCGGGGGATTGCCTGGTTTTGCGGGTTCTTGCCCACTCCTGGGAGGAAATCCCCCACAACAGCAACATCGCACAATGGGCCTATGTCACCCAGAAGTGACGTGGGCATGCTGGGGGCGACATTCTGGGTTTTGGGCAAAACTCTATGGTTTGAGGGCGATTTTACCCCAAAACCAGAGGGTTTTGCCCCAAAACCAGAGAATCACCCCCGACGTGCCTACGTCACTTCTGGTGATGTTGGCAGATCGGGGGCAACACTTCTGGCTCCCGGCACGTCCCCCCCTCCGCTCTGCTGGTGTCTCTGATGGTCCTGGGGTGACAGTAATTTATTATCTGACTAACATCCTGCTGGAGGCACTACTGACTGCTCTGGAGTTGTTGTCTTTGTTTTAGTTGTCATCTTGTTCTGTTTGCCTTAAATCTGGCTGTGATTATATGTGTATTGCATTTATCTTTTATATGTCGTGAGTTGCCCTGAGCCCAGTTGTGGGATAGGGTGGGATACAAGCTTAATAAATAAATAAGCAAATAAACAAACGAAGCCTAATTTCCGCATGCGGAGACACAAACTCCTGAGATGGCCATAGGCAGGCCCCTCTCTCTTGGCCTTAGTCTCCTGCCTGCAATATGGGGGATGATACCTGTCTGACTATCGCATATTTATCTCACCTTTCCTCTAAGAAGCTCAATGCAGAGCCAGTTTGGTGTAGTGGTTAAGTGTGCGGACTCTAATCTGGGAGAACCGGGTTTGATTCCCCACTCCTCCACTTGCACCTGCTGATGTGACCTTGGGTCAGTCACAAGCTCTGGCACAGCTGTCCTTGAAAAAGAGCAGTTTGTGTCAGAGTTCTCTCAGCCCCACCCACCTCACAGGGTGTCTGTTGTGGGGAGGGGAAGGGAAAGGAGTTTGTAAGCCGCTCTGAGACTCCAAGTATAAATCCAATCTCCTCCTCCTCCTCCTCTTCTTCTTCTCCGTTCCTCCATTTTCTCCTCACAACAACCCTGTGAGTTGGATGAGGCTGAGAGAACAAGTGACCGTCCCACGATCACTCAGTGAAAGGTTCATGGTGGCTGTGAGGATTTGAATTTGGGTCACACCAGTTTCAGTCCGGCACTCACAAAATTAAGCTACACTGGCCTATTGTACAGGGTCGTTGCAAGGATTATAGCGAGATAATATGCATGAAATGCTTTGAGCCCTTGAAAGTGCTGTATGAATAGTAGCTATACGGTATCGAGTTAGCAAGATAATTTGTTTTTATTTTTACTGAAAACATTTCTAAGTAGCCTGGCCACTCAACTTCGGATCCCCAACACAGCAAACAATAAAAAACATAAAAGAGGCTTAAAAATACATATAAACATAACTAAAACAATTAAAACAAAACTCACGTAGACACATGAACAGGAAGAAGGGTCAAGTGAGAATCCGCATGGGAATGCCAAACAAAACAGAAAAGCCTCCAGCCACAGGCAGGAAACAATGATAGTGGGGAACAGAGGAATCTCCCTGAGGAAGGAATTGCCCAGTTCTGGTGCCACAACCAAGAAGGCCCTGGAATTGCCACCTCGTTAACCCCAGATGGCGGGGGTACTTGAAGCAGGGCCTTAAAAGATGACCACAACAGTTGGGTAGGCTCATGTATGATCCAATCGGGCATGAAGCCTCTCGTTATAACAATACGTGCTTGAGTATGTCTTACTTTCCGAGGCTTACTGTGTCGGATATTGCAGATCTCTGCCAAGTTCACTGTTGATGTGCTGCGAAGCCCACCGAGTCCTGTTAGAAGGCTTAGTTTGGGCATCTCACATAATTTATTTTGATTTTATTTATAGGATCTGTGGGATTTGATTAAATACGCTGAGAAATATTTCCGAGTCTGTCGATTCCACAACGCAGCCAGGTTTGCTCAGCATCTGGATGTTCCGTGTGTGTGTGTGTGTGTGTGTATCTTATATATATTTTATTGGCTTACAACATAAGGAGTACGAATGTGTCAGGGAAGGAATCTATGACTCATCGAACGCAGTAAATCTGGTGGGTTTCTTCCTCCCTCCAATCCACCTGACATCCACGAGGAAGATCAGCTTTCTTCGCACTGGTATGGATGATCTTGTGCTGGCACTGCTGATCAAAGGACCCAAGCCAGGCTTTCTCCCCCCCACCACCACGCCCCCCCCCTTCACCCCCCTTATCCATTACAAGGTTGTTCACGGAGGAATCTGATCTCATCCTGGCATCTCCAGGGTTCTGTCTTGAGCGCACAAAGCAAAGGAAAGAGAAAGGTCGTCCCTGACAGGTGCTGCGCAGAGGAGAGAGTTGATGGGCCATGCGTTTTCGGTAACCGCAGAAGCCAAGGAGCAGAGCTGTGTGTCGCGAACGTCTCCCTTTCCAAGGGGGGGGCGGGCGGGGGAAGAGAGGCTCAGCGGAATCTCAAATGCAAAGTCCTCTGGAGACGCTATCAAAAGCCTTTTCAGCCCCGGGACTATTGGCACAGATCTGCATGTGTGGGAAATGTTGCCCGACACCTGCCTACATTATGCCCGATCCCAGCCAACGCTATTAATCTCTAGCTTTCAAGTATACTAAACTTCTCAGAAATGACCCGGGGAGAAAAGAAAAAAACCCAGCCGCCTCCAACCAACCAGCTTGGCCCAAAAAGGCCGGTTTTGCTCATCTGTGAGGCACAGATAGAGGGGATATTCTTTGCTTTTTCTCCCAACCTGGCCAGAAGTCTGACTGTTATTTTCCTTCCTCTGAGACGCTGGCAAAGAGGACTCAAGCTGCAAACGATACCGTCTTGCTCACGCAGGTGTGTGCTGCCCCGCTGCACGTAGGGCAGGCCGCCGATCCGTGCAGCATCTGTTTTAGGAGGGGACGATTCCTGCGCCTTGCTCATCCTCGCGCCTGTTGCGCGGCATCCGCGGTAATGCAAGATTCCCTGCTCTGTGAGCAGGCAAGCAATCACTCGCCGCCGCCAAGCACAGTTCCTTTCCCATCTTCAGTACCCGAAATGGAATCTGCTGGTGCAGGAACACATTTGTTAGGTCTGGGGTGGGGTTGCCACCTCTGGGTTGGGAAGGAGCTGGAGAGTTGAGGGGTGGAGCCTGGGAGGGGCCTCAGCAAGGTAAAATGGCACCGAGTCCACCCTCCAAAGCAGCCATTTTCACCAGGGGAAACTGATCTCTGCTGTCCGGAGAGCAATTGCAGTTCCGGGAGATTTCCAGGCCTCACCTGGGGGGCTGGCGAACCTGTCTGGGGGTAATTTTTCTGATATGAGGGGACATGTGGGGAGGAAACTGAAGGGAAAAGTAGAAAGGGTCAAAACCATTGGGGAAGCTTGGAAACTGTTTAAAACTACAATTCTAGAAGCTCAAATAAAATATATTCCGCAGGTTAGGAAAGGCACAAACAGGTATAAGAAAAAGCCTACATGGTTAACAAACAAAGTAATGGAAGCTGTAAAAGGTAAACAGCTCTTATCAGAACTGCAGCTTGCCCAAGGTCATCCAACAGCTGCAACTGGAGGAGTGGTGAATCAAACCCGGTACTCCCAGATTAGAGTCCGCGCCCTTAACCACCACACCAAACAAGATGTTCCCAACGAGCTTGATATTTGGAGAAAGGTCAGTGACTTTTAATAGGACGCAGGAGGGAATCGGGGAGGGAGCAGACCAGTGGGCAGGCTGACTCCTCCTACATACGTGGAGGTAAAGGGAAGGAGAGAGGTTAAAGTGTCAGACTAGGCTCTGAGAAACCCAGATTCGAATCCCCACTCTGCCACGGAAGCTTGCTGGACATCCTTGGGCCAGTCACTTACTTTCATCCTAACCCGCCTCGCAGGGCTGTCGTGTGGGTGAAATGGCGGAGAGGAGAACGAGGTTAAGCCGCTCGAGGTCCCCACTGGGGAGAAAGGCGGGATATAAAGAAAGTGAATAAAATAAATAATAAATGCATAGACATCCTCCGTCCTCTCTCCTCCTTCAGCATGGCGCATAATGAGTGCATAACATTCTGCAAGCCAGGCAGGGATGGATTATCTCCTAAGGTAAGGCTTCAGACAACACAACCAGCTGTTTTGAACAACCGAAGGTTTCCGAAAAAGTTTTCACTATTTCCTTTTCCTTTCTCTTGGGTGTGACTTCGTCAGGATGCTTCAGTGGGCCTCTGAAGCCCAAACTGTGAATCGGAGGAATCCTAACTCTGCTTAGGATTGGGCTCCCTGTCTTCTAACATACTGCTGTATACCCATTTCTAATGGACATGATCACATGAAGCTGCTGTATACTGAATGAGACCATTGGTTCATCAAGGTCAGTATTATCTGCTTGGACTGGTACTGGCTCTCCAAGGTCTTAAGGTGAGGTCTTTCACCTATTTCTTGATTCTTTGAACTGGAGATGCCAGGGAGTGACCCAGGGACTTTCTGCCTGCCAAGCCGATGCTGTACCACTGAGCTACAGCTCCTCCCTACTGTAACCAGAGTTCGATTCGGGGGGGATTGCAGGGGATCGCAGTTCCCCCAGTGAGGTGCGGGGGGTGGGGCACACGATGAAGCCCCGCCCCCTGCTTCCGGCCACCCCGCTTCTGGCCCTCATTCAGCCAGAAGGAGGCAGGAGAAGAGAGAGGGTAAGTTGCTTCCTCCCCGCCTCTCCCCACCCCTGCCTGCCTGGGGCCAGGGAGGGCCTTGGCGGGGCTTCCTCGCACTCCCGCCAGCCTTGCAGGTCCACCGCTGGGCCCCTGATGTCAGGGGGTGTGGCATATGCTAATGAGTTATGCTAATGTGTTCCCCTAGCTCTTTTTCTACGAAACGACCCCTGACTGTAACGTATGTGATGCAGTGACGAACACTATGTTGGCGCCCCGCCATGTCCCCTGCCCCTGACCCTCCCGCCGTTTGCCATGAAAGCTTTCATATCGGGGTGGAAGAAGATGAAGAAGTTGAGGATGAAGAAGAAGATGTTGGATTTATACCCCACCCTTCACTCCCCGAAGGAGTCTCAGAGCGGCTTACAAACCCCTTTCCCTTCCCCTCCCCACAACAGACACCCTGCGAGGCAGGTGGGGCGGAGAGAACTCTGAGAGAACTGTGACTGGCCCAAGGTCACCCAACAGGCCTCGTGTGTCTCAAAGCGGCTTGCAATTGCCTTCTCTTCCTCTCTCCCACAACAGACACCCTGTGAGATAGGTGGGGTTGAGAGAGCTCTTTCGAGGACTTCTCTTGAGACAACAGCTCTGAACTTATGACTGACCCAAGGTCACACCAGCAGCTGCATGTGGAGAATCAAACCTGGTTCTCCCACAACAGAGTCCGCACTCTTAACCACTACACCAAACTGGTTTTAGCTTGGCCTCCTTCCTCTCATGCTAGTTTTGCACATGGCCAGAGGTGGTTTGGGTACGTGTGCGTCGCTCCCTGGCAGTTTGTTCTACCGCAAGCCTGAGGTTTCGCAGCCCAAAGGAGGCCCGTCCCACATGCGCTCCCTCGTCCTGTGGAATCGGCTCTCCCACCTACCTATTTGAAACACAGTCCCAGGCCTCCGTCAGGAAACGCTAGGCCTCCTGGCATTTCGCAAAACTGGATGCGTCGAAATGGCCGGCCGCTTCAGCCTCCTCCATACACAAAAATAATCTTTGTTAAATGCCAGCAAATGAGGTGGTAATAGCCTTAGCCTGCTTCACGCAGGATGAAAAGAGGTAGAGGGGTGGGGGTGGGGCAGGAGAGAGGGGAGGACAAACCTGGTAAGGCCGCCTCAGCCCCTCATATAAATAAATGAGGGAAATGGCCAGGTAGCTCCTGGAGCACAAGGCCGCAGGTGTCCAAGCGTGAAGATTTGAACCCGTAGATCTACAGATAGGTGTGCCTCTCTTAACGGCAGGATTGAAATTCAGCAGTGTGGCTGCCAGTGTTTCCCTGGCTGCCGGACGGGGTAGCCCAGTCCACTTTCCTCCCACAACACCTGTGTTTACACTGAGGCCTTGGCAGGACACGACCTCGTTGCAATCCTTCACTCACAGCTTTCAGTTTGCTCTCAGCCATGTCAAGAAACGCTGGCCCCGCACTTTCGGCTCCCTAGCACTGTTGGCATGTTGATTTAGGAGTCCTGAGCAAGGAATCTGGTATCAGTCAGTTTGCTGGAAGAGCCTTCCCATCAGGGCCCAGACATCGGGGATGGGAATGGAACCTGTCTTGGGGGAAAAAAATGGTTGAACAGTCTTTTTCTTCTTTTTTTTTTAAAAAAAGCGTTGTTACTATTAGCATTATTTGACCGGCTTATTTTTGCTGTGATTTCTCACGTCTGATGTTTTCTTTCATAGAACAAAGTTTGCGTCCCGTGGCACCTTTAAGACCAGCAAAGTTTAATTCTGGGTATAAGCTTTCGTGTGCCTGCCCACTTCTTGCAAATCAACCAGAAGGACTGCTTCAAGAATTGTGCATGCACACAAAAGCTTATACCCGGAACTAAACTTTGTGGGTCTTACAGGTGCCACTGGACTCAAACTTTGTTCTGTAGCTTCAGACCAACATGGCAACCCACCCATCTATCTTTTCTTTCCTGTTTCCTGTTAAAAGCTTCACTTCCCTGCTTTGTTTTTCTCTATTTTCCAGAAATCATTACAACATTTACTTCCCCCGCCCCCCGCTTATACCTAGATGGCCCAGTCTAGCCCAGTCTCATCAGATTTCCGAAGCTAAGCAGGATGGGCCTTGGTTAGTACTTGGATGGGAGCCCACGAAGGAAGACGGGGGTTGCTACACAGAGGCAGGTGATGGCAAACCACCTCTGAATGTCTCTTGACTTGAAAACACTATGGGGTTATCATAAGCCACGCGTGACTTGGTGGCACCTTACACATAGTTACAGATCTGTGCTGTGAGGGTATTGTGGGATCTGGAATCTGGGATTTGGCACCCTCCCTGAATTTTCAGCTTAACCAGGGGAAAACCAGGGATATAATGGAAAACATGGTGGCAGTATTTTACCTAATTGCTCAGTCAGAAGGTAAAATTGCACCTGCCTTCCACTGTTGTGACTGTTGATTGCTCTGGTTATAATATTGTCCCGAACTGCTCAGCAGAACTGGGAGCTGAGGACACTGCTTTGCCCTGGTTTTACTTCTTTCATTTTGTCGGGTGGCTCCAAATAGTGGTTCTCGAAGGTTATTGCTCTTCACTGTGGATTCCATCTTGCTTCTCATGCTCTTGACGATCTACATAGAAGTGCTGGCTGAGATTATTCCTGGAACTGGAGCATGCGGTCATGAGGATGCTGAAGACATTTTTCTTTGTTTCTCCTTCCCCTTGGCATTGCAAGGTATAGCCACATCCTCAGCAAATGACTGAGGGTAGTAATGTCTCGGATGAGGATGAATACGTTGCTGTTGAATCCAGGCAAGACAGAGAAACTGATGGTGGGTGGTCCTGCTGACCTGGGCATTGGGGACAGGCCTGTTCTTGATGATGTCATGGGTACCCTGAAGGTGCATATTTCGAGCTGGGAGTGCTTTTGGGTGTGGTGTGGCTTTTTAAAATTTGTTCATATCTCACTGTTCCCTCCACCCATGGAGGCCCAAAGTGGTTAGGCATCCAGGCTATTTCTGTGGTTTGGAGTACATTCACTCAGCTCTGCCTCATTGCCACATGTGCCTTTATCTGAAGGCTAAGGTCTTGACTACAGCTATGCACTCCACTTGGGGTTGCCCTTGAAGACAGTTCAGCAACTACAGCTGGTCCAGTATGGTTTTATTGTCTGGGCTTGAAAAGAGTATTAGCACTATGATGCAGAAAGGACACCAAATCAATTCAGAAAGACAGAAAGCTTAGAACAAAGTCGTTATGATGTAACTAACGGCAATAATTTTTGATACTCATTATACTGTATCATACTATTGTAGAGTTCAATGTTATTTCCTTTTTAGAAACACTTTGTTTATAGCAACACATAAGGCTGTATCCCTTTTGTATCTCTCCAGATTCATGGTTTACATTTTTTAGTTCTTTATATTTTTATATGTTATATACATGTAGAATATGAAATCTAATTGAGATTGGGGAGGTTGAGTTTTGGTCATTAGTGCCTATTAAGACCACTGAATATTCAGTAAAGAACAGGAAATTGGGAAAGGCGCCAGGTATGGATAGAAAACCAATAGATCTACTACAATCAAATCCAAAATGGTGGGCTGAGATATTGGCCCCATTTTTCTCTGTGATAAATAATGCAGGGTGTATCCCCTCTATCCAAAAGAAAACTGGCATTGGGGACAGGCCTGTTCTTGATGATGTCATGGGTACCCTGAAGGTGCATATTTCGAGCTGGGAGTGCTTTTGGGTGTGGTGTGGCTTTTTAAAATTTGTTCATATCTCACTGTTCCCTCCACCCATGGAGGCCCAAAGTGGTTAGGCATCCAGGCTATTTCTGTGGTTTGGAGTACATTCACTCAGCTCTGCCTCATTGCCACATGTGCCTTTATCTGAAGGCTAAGGTCTTGACTACAGCTATGCACTCCACTTGGGGTTGCCCTTGAAGACAGTTCAGCAACTACAGCTGGTCCAGTATGGTTTTATTGTCTGGGCTTGAAAAGAGTATTAGCACTATGATGCAGAAAGGACACCAAATCAATTCAGAAAGACAGAAAGCTTAGAACAAAGTCCTTATGATGTAACTACCGGCAATAATTTTGAATACTCGTTATACTGTATCATACTATTGTAGAGTTCTATGTTATTTCCTTTTTAGAAACACTTTGTGTATAGCAACACATAAGGCTGTATCCCTTTTGTATCTCTCCAGATTCATGGTTTACATTTTTTAGTTCTTTATATTTTTATATGTTATATACATGTAGAATATGAAATCTAATTGAGATTGGGGAGGTTGAGTTTTGGTCATTAGTGCCTAGTAAGACCACTGAATATTCAGTAAAGAACAGGAAATTGGGAAAGGCGCCAGGTATGGATAGAAAACCAATAGATCTACTACAATCAAATCCAAAATGGTGGGCTGAGATATTGGCCCCATTTTTCTCTGTGATAAATAATGCAGGGTGTATCCCCTCTATCCAAAAGAAAACTCTGATGGTTCCTGTTTTAAGAATCAACGGAATATACAGGATCCACAGAATTATCATCCAATCACCCTTTTATCTGTCATTGGAAAATTATATGAAGCCTATTTAAGTTTAAAATTGAAAGAATGGATGGAAGAATCAGAAACATTGAGGAAGGAACAAGGCATAAGGCGTTATCCAAAAATTCCAGTTTGCAATATTCAGTAAATAGTATCCAGTTCTTTACAAATCTGTCTCTCATCATCACATGCAGGAAGGCTACAATCATTTCTATCAGATGGAGGGAGCTTTGACTCTAGAAAATTTGTACCCTGAAAATCTTGTCGGTCTTTAAGGTGCTACCGGATTCAAATCTAGGCTCCTACTACAGACCAACGCAGCTACCCTCGGAAACAACAACCCTTTGCACAGTCGCCGAGGATTAAATGCTGTCAAACTCAGTGGGATTTGCTTTTGAGCAGATGTGCCTAAGACTGGATTTCAGGTATCACAGTAAATGCAGATAAATAAATCGGGAGGACTAATTTTCCCTGATCCGTTTATGTCCTGCGCTGTCCCAGTGAATGGTATGGCCTTGAAAATAACAAAACCCAGTGTTATTTTTAAAAATCTGACTCAGCCTCTGAAAGATTCATAACCTCTCATGCTGTCACTTGGAGCTCTGTGGACTTCAGGAAATGCCAAGTTTTGCATGAACTGAAGCAAATTTCTCAACTCTTCCCACACGTTACGCACATGAAGCCGCCTTCTACTGAATCGGACCCTCAGTCCATCAAAGTCAGTCTTGTCTACTCAGCCTGGCAGCAGCTCTCCAGGGTCTCAGGCAAGAGGTCTTTCACATCATCTGCTGCCAGATCCTTTTGACTGGAGATGCTGGGGATCGAACCTGGAACCTTCTGCATGCCCTTTGGAGAGCCGCTGCCAGTCTGAGTAGACAACACTGACCTAATACAGTTTCATTGTGTAAAAAAACTGTTCCTGTATCTTAAGTGGCAAGGCCTTTGTCCAGTGTGGCTTTGCTTCCTCTTGCATCTCATGCATCTCAGACCCCTCTGCATCTCATCTTTAGGAAATTATGGCTATTATGGCAGTGCTCACATACTGTCGCCAGACACTCCTTGGCGAGTATCGCAGGCATAGCTTTGCAGAACCCTCTCATGTCTTGAAACCACATCTCCCTCCAACCATCTGTTCGCTTGCACCACACCTGCCCAGCATTTAAAATGATTGAAACCTCTCCACTCCTTGGAATAATAATAATTATCATATGGCAAAGGGGTGTTGTGTAGCCAGGAGATCCTAAGATTGTCTGGCAGCCAGAGGTTCTAGCTCTTTTTCCATGATGCACCACTAGGTGGTGAGCTAGTCCTGTTTTTGGGCTGAGAGAGCTCTGAGACCTGTGACTGGCCCAAAGTCACCCATCTGGCTTGGAAAGAGCCTCCCACACCCTCTGTTGCTTTCTTCTCCCAACCTGTAGTCAGGGAGGAGTTCTGTTTTGACAACAAGGTGTGTTGTTGCAACCTGGGTCTTCTTGTGGAGACAGCCAAGCCTCCGTCAGCCTTTCAGTGCTATTTCTGTTCTTTTCCTCCTTTTGGGCAAGCCTAGCACTTCTTTTAGGGGTGGAGATGACAGGCCGGGCTCTTGCTCTTGCTGCACCAGCTCCTTCTCTAGTATCCAATGATAGTTGAAAACATAAGAACATAATGTTGGATCAGGCCAAAGGCCCATTCCGTCCAACACTCTGTGTCACACAGTGGCCAGAAATACCAGTGCCATCAGGAGGTCCACCAGTGGGGCACAGAAATTAGTTACTTAAATACTTTTACAATGCGTGAATATTTTCCTGCTTTTGAAGGGGGAGAGTGCCCTAAGGAAATACTGCTTTACACGGAGAGTGATTAAAATGTGGATTTTGCTGCCAGAGGATGCAGTGATAGCCACAGGCGTAAACAGCTTTAAAGGGGGGTTAGATAGAGTCATGGAGGAGAGGTCTATCAATGGCTACTAGCCATGGTGGCTGAGGGGACCCTCCACATTCAGAGGCTTTAAACCTCTGAATTGGCTGCTATGTGAGACTGGATACTGGACTAGATGGACCACTGGTCTGCTCCAGCAGGGCTCTTCTGATGTCCTTATCAGGGGGAAGGCCTGTTGGAGGTCCTCCAGAGGAACTCTTTGGCCACTGTGTGAGACAGGATGCTGGACTAGATGGACCTCTGGTCTGCTCCAGCAGGGCTCTTCTGATGTCCTTATCAGGGGAAGGCCTGTTGGTGGTCCACCAGAGGAGCTCTTTGGCCACTGTGTGAGACAGGATGCTGGACTAGATGGACCTCTGGTCTGCTCCAGCAGGGCTCTTCTGATGTCCTTATTGGCTGCCTGCCAGCACCAGCTCTTCTTGGAGAAATGTTTACTCGTGGGCCTCATGTTCAAGTCCCTTCCAGCACTGTGACTCGGGAAGAAGCCTTTCTGCAGATCTTGCATTCTCCTTGCTGGTTTTCAGAGCTTCTGTCCCCTTTCCTTTCCTCTGGCGTGTGGGCAGAAGGCGGCAGGAAGGATTGACAGTTGTGATTCGGTACCTTTTCTGGGAATGAGAAGCCCGTGTTTGACAGACAAAAGTCTGCAGGTTCAGCCGCTGACCTCTCCAACAGTATGGATCTCGTCGGGGTTCTGAAAGACCTCTGCCTGAGATTGTGAAGAAGCCCTGCCAGTCAGAGTAGATGGCACTGATCTCGACAGGCCACCGGTCTGACTCCGTATATGTCAGTTCCCGATGTTCAAATGGCTTTGGGAGCCAGTGCTGGATCCTGTCGTCGTTGCGGATGTGGTTTAGAACAACGGAAGCTGCCTTATTCCCCCACCCCCATTGCCAGAGATTTTACATGTGGCCGCTTGAATTGCACCGTGGGGAACCACAGAAAGGAAGCGGCCACCGGTCTGTCAACCATGTGTGCTCGGATCGCGGGCGAGCATTATGCTTTTCACATCCGAGGCTTTAAAAGCTTTTAAAACGGCCATGCTGTTTCGCCACCAGGGCCACAGCAAGTTCAGAGTTACCTTAGGTTCTGACTGCTCGGGGGCGCGGGGTGGAGATTCTGGACCTCTTGGCCAGGAGCAAGGGTTGCCACACAAAGAGGACATGCCTGCTAGCTCAGGTTGTGCAGTTGCGTCCCAGGGACAGGAACTCAATGAAATTGCTGAGCAGTCAGGTTAGAACTTTTCTCCCTTTCTCACAATACAAGAACTCGTGGGCACTCCATGAAATTGCTGAGCGGTTGGGTTCGAACAGATAAAAGGAAGTCCTTCTTCAACCAAAGAATGATGAACACATGGGATTTACTGCCACAGGAGGTGGTGGCAGCTTCAAGCATGGACGGCTTCAAGAGGGAATTAGATAAACATCTGGAGCAGAGGTCCATCAGTGGCTATTAGCCACAAGGTATAGATAGGAACTCTCCGTCTGGGGCAGGTGATGCTCTGTGTTCTTGGTGCTTGGGGGGGGGCAAGAGTGGGAGGGCTTCTGGTGTCCTGGCCCCACTGCTGGACCTCCTGATGGCACCTGGTATTTTTGGCCACTGTGTGACAGAGTGTTGGACTGGATGGGCCATTGGCCTGATCCAACATTTGGCTTCTCTTATGTTCTTATGTCCTTAACTTCTTTAATTTTTGAAAATGTTTCTGTCCACTGTTTTGTCCAAGAGGATGCTCGAGGCAACGAACAAGAATTTAATGCACTTTAAAAATCCTCCAAAAAATTAAGCGACGAGAAGCCATAACGTTAAAAGACTGTCAAAACAGCACAATGAGCAGTTTTCCTGGTCATGATTCAACGTCCACATCCTAGAAGCTCACCAAAGCATCAGAGTTTTCACTGATCAGGCACAGATGCAGCAAACTGCCACTGTTTCTTGGGGCGTCCCATTGAACTTCAGATGCAGGGCTTCTGTTGACCTGAATGAATGGATAACTTGATATGGCTGGAGTTGGTTTTGAAGATATCTTGACCTCAGATTGTTCAGGGTTTCAGTCGTGACTTTTACCATGTGTACCCTGCCTTCCTCTAAGGATACAATTAACAACAACATTCTGAGGGAAGTTAGGATGAGAGAGAGAGAGAGAGCGCCAGAGAGAGCGCCATACCTCAGGCTACCCAGAGTGGCTTCAGCCAAGTCCTTTACCTTTACCTTTGTGATGAGAGTCCAGGATAGCCAAAGGCCTGCCTTATCAGCAGTAGCTTATGAGTGGGTAAGGAAGTCAGAATACAGCTGTGAGATCAGTAACAATATTTAAAGTATGGCCTTGTGTGTACTAGTATAGCCAGGAGAGCCTAAGATTGTCTGCCAGCTGGAAGTTCTAGCTCTTTTAGTGTTATGTACTACATGCCGGCCACATGACCACGGAAACGTCTTCGGACAGCGCTGGCTCTTCGGCTTTGAAACGGAGATGAGCACCGCAACCCTAGAGTCGGATTCGACTGGCTTTCGAGCAAGGGAACCTTTACCTTTACCTTACTACTAGGTGGCTTGTTTCTAGGGGAAGAGACATTTCCGAGGTGGTTGGCCATTGCCCTGCCTCTGTGTCACGACCCTGGTATTCCTTGGAGGTCGGCCATCCAAATACTAGCCAAGGCCGACCCTGCTTAACTTCTGAGATCTGACGAGATCGGGCTAGCCTATTAGTGAATCCAAAGGACAGAAGGCACATCAGAGCAGATTAGAGATTCCAACAGAACAGGCTTTGTGTGTGTGTGTGTGTGTGTGTTTCCCCTCCCCTGCTGTTTTGTGTTTGGCTGACTAGATGAGGCATATCACGGAGCCTTCTCTATCAACCCCATGGCCTGGGTGGGACCAAAAGTTTCTATCAGGGAGCACTGATGCATTAGAACTGGCTGCCTGGGGGAGGGTGTGTCCCGAGGCCACGAGGTGGGATAATTTCTCTCAAATGCTTTTCTTTGGCACCGGGTTGTTTTGAGAAACATCACAGCCTTGGATGAGCCTCATTATCCAGGTGTGTTAAATTAAGCCTCATTGATGCAAAACTTTCCAGTTGAATGTTTCAATTAACTCCTTTTTGATGTTGAGAGCCTTAATTTCATTACTGGGGTGTGATCTGAGGGTCAGAGTTTTCAGGCAGTCTAAATGGCAAGGGGTGAGGACGGCGGCCCCTCCCCACACCTGGCCTTTTCAAGCCAAGCAGAGGATGAAGCGCTGAGGGCCCCAAAGGCCTTGGATTACAATGCAGAAGACAGCCAGCTTCTTTCCACAGTCTTTGTTTCCTCTCTTTGCCCGATGGCTTGAAGAAGTGCGCCTGCACACCAAAGCTTCTACCCTGAATTAAACTTTGTTGGTCCGAAAGGTGCCCCACTGGACTCAAACTCTGTCCTGTTCTCCTCCTGTGTGTTTAAAACCCATGTTGGGTGGGCATGGGGTGTGTCCCTCCGTTTCTTTAAAACCCGCATTGGGTGTGCATCGAGGAGTATGGGGGCTGTGGCTCACTGGCAGAGCATCTGCTTGGCGTGCAGAAGGTCCTGGGTTCAATCTTCAGCGTCTCCACTTTAAAAAAGTATCAGGTGGTAGGTGAAAGATGTGAAAGGCCTCCTCCTGAGACCCTGGAGAGCCGCTGCCAGTCTGAGTAGATGGTACCGACTTGGATGGACTACTGGTCTGATTCAGTATAAGGCAGCTCTGTGTGTATATTTCCCCAATATGAATCGGCCAAATAGCCTTGATGTTGGGTATTACAAGTTAAAATTACATTCAGTATATCTGGGGTTAAATGTCTGTTTGTGTTGTCACAGGAAGTCACATGTGTTTTATGTAACCAATGTTGTTTTAGGAGTACAAGCCCGGGAAACTTCTCCCTGATCTAGGAGTTTGATTGGAAGTAAAGTGTCAAAGTGTTTTAGCATTTTATGGCTCCTCTTCCCGTCTTTGTTTGGAGTTCTGAAGCAGAAAGAAGAGCAGCCATTACCTCCCAGTCTTGTCCTTTGTAGTGTAAAGATGTAGACACTGTCTAACCATCTCATTCTTTGCCGTCTCATAATAAATACCATATTTTAAAAAGTATGAATTGGTTCTGCTTGGTGGTGCCCCATAAACAGAAACTTGAGATCTGAAAATCCAAATTTGGCTGATTGTTTCAAACCAGCTTAACCTGTCTTGGCAGTTCTTGGCCATCTGCATCCCCGCATCCAGTTTCATGTAGTGGTTAAGTGCGTGGAGTCTAATCTGGGAGAACCGGGTTTGATTCCCCACTCCTCCACATGCAGCTACTGGATGACCTTGGGCAAGCCATAGTTCTATCAGAGCTGTTCTCTCTCAAACAGTTCTCAAAAGAGCTCTCTCAGCCCCACCTACCTCACAGGGTATCTGTTGTGGAGAGGGGAAGGGAAAGGAGTTCGTAAGCCGCTCTGAGACTCTGAGTGAAGGGCGGGGTATAAATCCAATCTCATCTTCTTTTTACTGTTCTGGCCTCCTGTTTTTCTTCTCAGAGCCTTTAACAGCACATCACAACATTTTATTTATTTATTTATCTGTTAGATTTATATCCACCACAAGGACTTCCTGTCAGACATGCATTGTGAGTTCCCCCCTGGGAACATTCCCAGGTCCTTGTGGGCCCGATTTGCATTGGTACTGCAGTACATGATGGAGAGGTGATTCAGTCCCCCCCCCTTGTTTTTTTAACCTGAAACAGCCTCGCAGGGCCTGTTTAACCCACTGGAAGACTCTGCGTGTACCAGTACGTAGGTTTCCTCAACAGGGCCACTAGCAGGGGCTGTTTCAAGTCAAGCCAACAATATGGGGGGGGGGGAAGGCTTATCATAGTTCTGATCTGAATCAGGCCCCTGATTCAGTTTCCAATGGGGAACTCCCAATTCACATCTGAAAAGAAGCCCTTGTGGTAGACCTGGACACAACACAAGGACTGTACATGTTGTTAGGCCTTCAGAATTTCTACCCTCTATCTAACCTCCTTCTCTTCCCTTTGTTCCTCTGGGCCATTTCCACCTTCATCTCTATTTTCCTAAACCTTCTTTCTGCCTCTTCAGACCGCGGCCGATCCTTGCCGGAGTCTCTGTCCCGCCGCCACGGTTCCACCTTTCACTTCGCTGCAACACAGATCTCAAGTCATATTTTACCACCCCCAGTCCAGGTTTTCCCTTCCTTTTACGGTAGCACCCAGCTGTGTCAATTTGTTGTGTCTGTGGTCTACCAACCATATACCAGCCAGCCGATTTATCTTTTTGTTGCCCTTCTGGGCTTTGAACACTTGGGGGGGGGGGGGAAACAGCCTTCCTAGGGGAATGGAACAGGTGGCAAAGGCGTCTTCCGTCTGGCCCCCTTTCCCTTCTCCTGTTAAGAAGAGTCAATGCCCTTCTTGTTGCTTTAGTGGGTGAATCGTAACCAGAGAAAGCTGCCCCCAGCTCTCCGCAATGAGTGCACCCTTTTATTGCTCGGCTTCCTTCGGCTGGATTTGTTTGTAACTAAATTTGTCCGTTGTGTATTTTTTTAACCCAACAAGGGGCATTCCCCCCCCCCTGTGGTTGGCAGGGGTGTTCTAGGGTTAGGAATACAGAAACAGCGCAGGAGTCAAAATAAACAGGCCGAAGTGTAACACAGGATGCCGCTCTGAAGGGATTGCCCGCATCACACCTCTGCAGCAAACAAACCATTTGGGAGCGCTAACAGTAACCTATCTGATACAGCGGTGTGAGCGCCCTCATCCAGGGCTCAGGCATTTCCTCTGGATTCATCCTCTCCATGTGTGGGTGGTGGTGGGGAGCCCTGTCCAAACCTCTCTCTTGGTTGAAGAGAGGCCCTGATGGCTGGAGGGTTGGTGGCTTCCCAAAATATGCACCATGGGCTCTTCCTGCTCACAAGGCCTACACAGCATGCAAACCAGGAGCCAGGGGAGTGGAAGTCGTCAGGGTGCTGGGCTACGACCTGGAAGATCTGGGTTCAAATCCTCTCATGATGCTCTCTGGGTGACCTTAGGTCAGTCACTTTTTCCTCTCTGTCTAGCTTACCTTGCAGGGTTGTTGTGAGAACAAAGTGTGTGTGTGGGAACCACGTGAGCTGCTTTGATCTCAGAAGAACGGTGGGGTAAAAGCACCATCCCTCGGCAAATGGGTAAGATGGACAGCTGCCGATGCATATCCATTCTGTGACGTGGCTTCCAATTTCGGGAGGCCAGCAAGGCTCCCACACTTCTGCAAATTATGTCACACAGAATTGTTCAAAAGACTGTAGTCTATTCCACTGTTTATTGTACGTCCACCTTGGGGACTCTGAATTGGGTAGAAGGCAGCATAGACACATTCTAAAGTAAATAATAAAACAATGCATTATGTCAATCATTACTTTCTAGTTTTGTGATTCCATTATTTTTTGCACCGTTTCTGACTTTTTGTTGTTGTTGCATTTTGGTATTGTTTCTCATTTTTGTAGTCCTGATCCTACGGCATTTTTGTTGATATCATCATCATCATCATCTCTTACAAATTGCCCACCCTGCAAGCAGGCTCTGGGTGATTTAAAAAGGTAAAGGTTCCCCTGCTCAAAAGCCAGTCGAGTCCGACTCCAGGGTTGCGGTGCTCATCTCCGTTTCAAAGCTGAAGAGCCAGCGCTGTCCAAAGATGTTTCTGTGGTCATGTGGCCGGCATGACTAAACACCAAAGCGCATGGAACGCTGTTACCTTCCCACCGAAGTGGTACCTATTTATCTACTTGCAATTTCTTGCGCCTTGGTGTTTAGTCATGCCAGCCACATGACCACGGAAACGTTTTTGGACAGCGCGGGCTCTTCGGCTTGGAAACGGAGATGAGCACCACATCCCTAGAGTCGGATTTGACTGGCTTTCGAGCAAGGGAAACTTTTACCTTTACCTATTATATTCAAAGCCCTCACCTGGATGGCCCAGGCTAGCTCAGTCTCTTCAGATCTCAGAAGCTGAGCAAAGTTTGCGCTGGTGAGTACTTAGATGGGAGACCAACAAGGAAGTCCAGGATTGCTACACTGAGGCAGGCAATGGCAAGCCCACCTCTCTTGGTCTCTTGCCTTGAAAAGCCTGCAGAGCCGCCACAAGTCAGCTGCGACTTGATGGCACTTTCCACCATGATATTAAAAACTGTTCCTGGAGGAGTACTTATCGTATCAGATCAGCATCTGCCTTTAACACCAGCCTGAGACTGACATCTAGATCACCGTGTCAGCTGGATCCCGTGCATGTTCACTTGGTCAAGAGCCCCACTGACGTCAGTGGGAATGATTCCCAAGTAAGCATGCCTTGGGATGGAGCTCTAATGACTTAGTGGAATCTGGCTTCCGTGTGGTGGAAAGTGCCGTCAAGTCACAGCGGAATTATGACAACCCTCACAGCTGACTTATGACGTCTCCACCCAAAGAGTGATGAACACATGGAATTCACTGCCACAGGAGGAGGAGGGGGTGGCGGCTACAAGCATGGCCACCTTAAGCGTGGTTTCATTAAGCCAATCTGCAAGGAGAATGAATATATAAAATTTATCAGATATGACTGGACACTTGGTTCTTCGTTTATTTGTTGCTTTCTCCCCGGTGCTCTGGTCTCTCAAGGCCACAGGAGGTGGTGGTGGCAGCTACAAGCATGAACAGCTTCAAGAGGGAATTAGATAAGCATATGGAGCAGAGGTCCATCAGTGGCTATGAGCCACAAGGTATAGATAGGGACTCTCAGTCTGGGGCAAGTGATGCTCTGTATTCTTGGTGCTTGGGGGGAGGGAGCAACAGTGGGAGGGCTCCTGGAGTTCTGGCTCCACTGCTGGACCTCCTGATGGCACCTGGTATTTTTGGCCACTGTGTGACAGAGTGTTGGACTGGATGGGCCACTGGCCTGATCCAACATTGGCTTCAGTTTGGTGTAGTGGTTAAGTGTGCGGACTCTAATCTGGGAGAACCGGGTTTGATTCCCCACTCCTCCACTTGCATCTGCTGATGTGACCTTGGGTCAGTCGCAAGCTCTGGCACAGCTGTCCTTGAAAAAGAGCAGTTTGTGTCAGAGTTCTCTCAGCCCCACCCACCTCACAGGGTGTCTGTTGTGGGGAGGGGAAGGGAAAGGAGTTTGTAAGCCGCTCTGAGACTCCAAGTGAAGGGCGGGGTATAAATCCAATCTCTTCTTCTTCTTCTTCTTCTTCTTCTTAACCCTGTGGGGTTTTCAAGGCAAGAGATGTTCAGAGGCGGGCTTGCCATTGCCTGCCTCCTCGTCACAACCCTGGTATTCCTTGCCGGTCTCCCATCCAAGGGCTGACCCTGCTTAGCTGTTGAGATTTGATGAGACATCCCAGGTAGCCTGGGACATGCAGGTCAGGGCTGGCCTCTGCAGACCAATGATACCTTTGCAGGCTCACTGCCTCCCCCAGTTGTTCCCGAATCACTGTTATCTTTTGAGTGTGTTTTGATTTTTCTTCTTTCGCCTTGGTGTATTTAGAAGACTTCTCACTCCAGGTGAAGCCAATTTGCCGTGGAATATGGTTTTCACTAGACCCGTCAGCTGTACGGAGACCCATACCAGATGGTCATGTCTGGCCCATAGACTTTTAACGGTGAGGGAGATGGGTCAAAGCGGAATCATTTCACTCAGACCCTGACATCTGTGAGTCAAGTGCTTACCTGGTAGTTTCCAGTGCAGATGGGTGTCATGCAGGCCGAAGTCTCAGGTTTCCCCGTCCTGCAGTCTGGGCGGGAGATAAGAAAATGTCCCCCAGCAGCTGGAATTATTGCACGGGAGAAGAGGCACAGTGGGAAGCTGCAGAGCCGTAAAAGCAACTGGTGGGGAAAGCAACTCCAAAAAGCTTATAAAATGGTTCAATAAGTGCCCAGGTGGCAGCTCTGTCTGGGAGTATAGAATGTGGGCCTGCTTTTTATGACCCGTGCAATCCCTTTACCAGAGGGTGTTGCGCAGAGAGAGAGGGCAAGCGATACCTTTTCAAAGAGGCAGCATTCCACCCTCCCGCCTCCTTCTCTGCAGCCGGGGAAAGGAGAGCGAGGATGCCCCGCTCAAAGAGAGCCTCATGACGTGTGATCCTTTTCTGAACCAGCAACATTCCTGCAATCGGGAGGAAGAAGCCTGGGTGTGTCGGCTTGCAGGTGTGCAACACATCTGTGTGCCCCTTTGGGCTGAGGAACACTTTGTCCTCAGATGTGAGTTTCGTGTCAGTGCAGGCCAGGACATCCAGTGTCAGACGGAGGAAAGAGGATGCTCTCACTGCAGTGTTTTGTTTTCCCAGTGTTTTGTTTGCATCGATAGGGGCAAAACTGCAAACTAAGAACATGAGAACATGAGACAAGCCAATGTTGGATCAGGCCAGTGGCCCATCCAGTCCAACACTCCGTGTCACACAGTGCCCAAAACCCAGGTGCCATCAAGGGGGCCCATGAGCAGGGCTGGAACTCCAGAAGCCCTCCCACTGCTGCCCCCCCAAGCACCAAGAATGCAGAGCATCATTGTTCCAAACAGTGTCCCATGTATACATTGTGGCTAATAGCCACTCATGGACCTCTGCTCTTAAGAGCCTACGAGAAGCTATATTGGATTGGGCCAATGGCCCACCCAGTCCAACACCCTGTGTCGCATAGTGCCCAAAACCCAGGTGCCATCTGGAGGTCCACCAGTGGGGCCAGAACTCCAGAAGCCCTCCCACTGCTGCCCCCCCAAGCACCAAGAATGCAGAGCATCATTGTTCCAAACAGTGTCCCATGTATACATTATGGCTAATAGCCACTCATGGACCTCTGCTCTTAAGAGCCTACGAGAAGCCATATTGGATTGGGCCAATGGCCCACCCAGTCCAACACCCTGTGTCGCATAGTGCCCAAAACCCAGGTGCCATATGGAGGTCCACCAGTGGGGCCAGAACTCCAGAAGCCCTCCCACTGTGGCCTCCCAAGCACCAAGAATACAGAGCATCACTGCCCCAGACAGAATGTTCCATCTATACCTTGTAGCTAGTAGCCACAGATAGACTTCTGCTCTGCATCATTCCAGCGTATAAACATGTTCCTAAAAGACCCTGATGGCTGGTGGGAGCATCAGGTTTTGCTGCCCACTTATGCTTATCTCAGACTGTAAGCCATTTTTTTTGTCCTGTGGAGCCATGTAGAACCAAATTAATGCCTAAGGAGGGACAATTATGTTATTGGATTTAATAAATCATGGGAATGGCTAGCTTCACACAAGAAGTAATTGTCCCTCTTTTGGGCTTTTATTCACAGTGTTGAGTTTGCTGTGCTAAATCGGATGCATTGCCTCTGGTTAGATGTTGCAATGGTCATTTGCTTAATGTACTGGCCCTACTTCTTCTGTGAGTAAAATCTTTGGACAGCGCTGGCTCTTCGGCTTTGAAACGGAGATGAGCACAGCAACCTAGAGTCGCATTCGACTGGCTTTTGAGCAAGGGAACCTTTACCTTTTTAACCTATTAGAATTTATCCTGCTATTAGTCTTTTCCCCCAACCTCTTTTGGTTACTTGCTTTTTCTGGGTTGCCTTCCTTCCTTCCTTCCTTCCTTCCTTCCTTCCTTCCTTCTCATTGCTTATGCAACACCTAATATTTTCTCTTACATCTTAACTTTACTTTGTAAAGAAAATCAAAACCCTTTCCTCCATATTCATGGTATATGTGTGCGTATATGTGAGCTCTCTCTCTGTATCTCTGTCTATCTTTCTCTCCCCACTTAGACAATCACTTTGTTTTTGACAAAGTGAGTGCTGATCCATGGAAACATATGCCTCAATAAATTTGGTAGTCTGTACAGTTCCTCTTGTTGATTTTTCAGTGACTGATAGGCTGCTTACTAGTCAAGACGTTATCTCTGTTCTGTATAAACGTCGAGTCCAGAGGCACCTTTAAGACCAATGAAGTTTAATTCTGCATATAAGCTTTCGTGTACATGCACACTTCTTCAGATATGTACATGTATCTGAAGACGTGTGCATGCACATGAAAGCTTATACCCAGAATTAAACTTTGTTGGTCTTAAAGGTGCCTCTGGACTCAAACTTTTTCATATAGCTTCAGACCAACAAGGCTACCCACCTGGATCTGTATAAACTTCTTTACTTAATGAGTGACCAGATGGTGGATTTCCCTAGCAGTTGGCATAGTGATGGCCATTAACAGGTTTTAGCCCTGACCTGGATATCCCAGGCAAGCCTGATCTTGTCAGATCTCAGAAGGTAAGCAGGGCCAACCCTGGCAAGTGCTTGGAAGGAAGAAACTCCAAGGAATACCAGGGCTGGGAGACAGAGGCAGGCAGTAGTAAGCCACTTCGCTGAAATGTCCAAGCTCTCTTAGGGGTCACCAGAAGTCAACCATGACTTCCAGCCATACTCTCTCTCTCTCTCTCTCTCTCTCACACACACACACACACACACATACACAAAATACCCCCCCATAGGTGTCTTTAAAAGGGGCAGTAAACCTTTGAATACTAGTTGCCTGGGAGCCTTGTCTTCTAAGCTGTGTTTGGGCCTCCAGAGCAACTGGGTGGCCCCTATGTGAGACAGGCTGCTGGCCTAGATGGACCACTGGTCCAATCCTGCAGGGCGCTTCTTTCGTTCTTATGGTGTGCGTGTGTTGCATGCTGTCAAGTCACTTCCGACCCTATAAATTAATAACTCCCGAAACGTCCTATGGAGGGGAAGAGGCAGGGCTATTTTTGGGCAGGAATGGAGTTCCGGCTGGCTCCCAAGTTGACCACGCCCAGCAGGAACTCATTAGCATATTAGGCCACACACCCCTAATGTAGCCAATCCTAACGAGTTTCTGCTGTTGGGTGTGGCCTATTAGGCTAATGAGTTCCTGCTGTTGGGTGTGGCCTATTAGGCTAATGAGTTCCTGCTGTTGGGTGTGGCCTATTAGGCTAATGAGTTCCTGCTGTTGGGTGTGGCCTATTAGGCTAATGAGTTCCTGCTGTTGGGTGTGGCCTATTAGGCTAATGAGTTCCTGCTGTTGGGTGTGGCCTATTAGGCTAATGAGTTCCTGCTGTTGGGTGTGGCCTATTAGGCTAATGAGTTCCTGCTGTTGGGTGTGGCCTATTAGGCTAATGAGTTCCTGCTGGGCTTTTTCTACAAAAAGAGCCCTGGGAAGAGGAGTATGTTTTTCATGTTGCACCGTCCTGTCAACCCAGTCATTATTAGGGCTACAGTTCATGCTCGGTGACGGCAAAGCAGCTTTCGTTACAAGGATGTTCAGAATGATTCGTACAAGGAAAGTTCAAGCAGGGATGCTCCTGTGCCTTTGCTCAGTGCTTCATTTTGGATTTGTCGGCAGTGCTGAATTCTTGCCTGAAGTATGGGAGTTGAAGCTCTTCTGCTCCTACAGGGCTTGTTGTTGTTGTTGTTTGCTTTGGAATCTCTATTATTTGAACGGTCCACATTCAAAAGGACTTACTTTAATGAGGCCACGTCCTTGAGGTTATGTTGGTTTATAAGTCGCATCCTGTATCCTTTCTTTCTTTTTTTTAAATGCGTAGCAGAGGATGCATTCTTGCTGCCTGGTGGACATAATTCTAGCCTTTCACCCTCTCTGATAAAACGTTTACTTAATACGTTCCTTTTGGGATTAGGCAGCCCGATGCTCTTGAGCCGGGTCACTTCCTTGATGCTCTTCAGAGGAGTTGTGCTGTTCCCCTCCTCTGCCATGGAGGGCCTGGGTTGTTCCCAGGTCAATGAAAAGCAGCTGGTTGGCTGAATTCTGGCCGACCCCGAAGCCGTCTGGCTGCAGTTGATCTCCTACGGAAGACTGTTGATGCTGCCAACTTGGAGCCACCAGAATTCAGGAAGGATCTATCAAGTTTCTAAGCATATGGGCAGTAATAGAGAGAGGGGGAGAAAAAACCTGAGGAAAAGTAGAATGCCGGCTGGGTGGAGCTCCTCAGTAATCTCACTACTAGGGCTGACCTCGGGTGATTCTAGCACCTAGCATTCGCTCCACATTTTCTCAACTGGGAGGAAGAAGTGCGGCTCAAAACCACATTCGCATACCCCGGGTGTTCCGGACTGACTGCAAAGTCACCCCTGAATGGCCATAAAATGGCCAGAAATCTATGCAGAAGATACCATAAAATCTGATGATCAAAAGAAGCAAAAGCGGCACGGAGTGTGGAGGCTACCATAAAATCCAATGATCAAAGGAAGCGAAAGCGGCATGGAGTGTGGAGGCTACCATAAAATCCGATGAGCAAAGGAAGTGAAAGCAGCACGTGATGAGGGGGGGGATTTCTGGTCCAGCGTGGGTTTGCTAAAACAATGGAGGGAAAAGCCAATGCAGAATCAGCCATAGTTAAGGGCTGATTCGCATAAACATGTATATTGTAGCATCGAGTGAAGACTTGATTGTATGTGAGTTAAACTGCACCTGCAGAAATGTGTTATCACCCGTGTTGTCTTGAACACATTCATTTTAATTGGAGACAATTGGAGTTGCCTAGTGTTGAGTCATCTAAAGATTTGCTTGCACGTGCGAACCGGTCTTTTGGTTGGTCTGTTCGGGACACTTTTTATTCATAATTTTTTTTATTTTATAAACATAACATAACATCAAAACCATTAATATTATAATGAAAAATATTCCACTACAAAATCTAACCAACGGTCTATAACTTTTACAACATGCTGCAACTGCTAATAAAATTAATATACATTTAAACATATCAATTCAGGACACTTTTGATTCATAATTTTTTTATTTTATAAACATAACATTTACTATATAACATCAAAACCATTAATATTATAATGAAAAATATTCCACTACAAAATCTAACCTACTGTCTATAACCTTTACAACATGCTGCAACTGCTAATAAATAACATTAATATACATTTAAACATAACAATTCAGGACACTTTTTATTAGGAGATGAATGTGGGAAAGTGGGAAGGGTAAGTTCCATAGCAGAATCAGTGGCTAGCTGTCATGTGTATATAAAAGCAAGTATTGCCGACACGTCTTATTCACATGATATGGAGCACAGAACTTCACAGCATCTGTTTCAGATATTCTCTTGGTCAGGGCTCTTTTTTTAGAAAAAGCCCAGCAGGAACTCATTAGCATAATAGGCCACACCCAACACCAGAAACTCATTAGCATCTTAGGCCACACCCTTGACAGCACATCTAATTAGCATATTAGGCCGCACCCGCATGTTACCAGAAGTGTGGTCATCCAGCCACACACACCTTTTGGTTCCTATTCTATTTACCTTGTTTGTTGTCAAAACCCAGAGCTTTTTTTGTAGCAGGAACTTCTTTGCATGTTAGGCCACACACCCTAATGTAGCCAATCCAAATGAGTTTCTGCTGTTGGGTGTGGCCTATTATGCTACCGAGTTCCTGCTGGGCGTGGCCAACTCAGGAGCCAGCCGGAACTCCGTTCCTATGCGTTCCTGCCCCAAAATAGCCCTGCTCTCAGTCCCTCAGCTTTTCCTCATAGGGCTTAGTCTCTAGGGCCCCGATCATCCTCGTCGCTCTCCTCTGCACCGCTCCATTCTGTCCACATCCTTTTTGAAGAGAGGATGTGGACAGAATGGAACGTGTGCAGAGGAGATCGACGAGGATGATCAGGGGCCTGGAGACCAAGCCCTGTGGGGAAAGGCTGAGGGACTTGGGGATGTTCTGT
>NW_015160265.1:349990-381522 GCF_001447785.1 Gekko japonicus | reverse complement strand
CCTCTTCATGAGGGATGTTAGTATAAAGGGATTTAACATCCATGGTGACTAAGGCAGCCGTTTCAGGGATACTTCTACCTTCTGTTTTTAAAATAAAATCCTTGGTGTCCTTTATGTAGGACAGCTTTGTTATGGAGCATTCGAATTTGATCATGTTTGTATATTCCCTCAGATTTATGGTAGAAAAACCAGGAGAAGATTTGTATATGATATGTCAAAGTGTGGTATGAATGAAACTAGACAAGCATAGGTATGGTATGAAAACATTTTATTGGAAATGTTTTTTATGGATCCTTTTCTTGTGTAAATTGAATGTGTTGATACATGTATTGTTGTATATAGGTGTAGGAATTTTTCTGATGAAGAGGCGAAACGAAGAGTCATTCCGGAGGTTTTCGTCGGATTCACTTGCATTTTGATAGAAGTTCACCTTCACCTGAAACTTACCATTCTTTTGTGTATTAGTATCTGCTTTAATATTGTTGTATGTTATAATATACTTTGATACGCTCAAGCACTTTGTTCTATCAGTCTGTGTTTCGTTTGTTTAAATCTTTCAGCAGCGGCTGGACAAACCCTTGTCAGGGATGCTCAAGGCTGATGCTACCTTGAGCAGGGGGTTGGACTAGATGACCTGTATGGCTCCTTCCAACTCTGTGATCCTGTGATTCTACAATTTACCTAAATAATTCTGAACCTCACCAGCGGCAGGATCGAGGCTGGAAGACCAGATGTTCCCCATGTGGTCTACAACCTCAGCAGGATCCAACGCCAGAGGGCTGTGTGTGTCAGTCAAGTTTCTCGCAATCACAGCTGTCTCCGGGTGCCAATAACCTTCCCCACCTGACTCCTTCAACCTTGTTTTGGTCTCCCGCCGGGACCCAAAGCTCAGCCTCGGCTCGCGACCATAAGTTACGTCTGTGCTTTGTTGTACCAGGGCCCCAATGAGGTCTGACAGAGTATCATTGCTATTGATGGCCCAGTTCAAGTGAAGGAGGTTCCTGCTGGGGGATGACGGCGGCTATTCCAAGAGAGCTTAGCACCGGGTTGCTTTTCACCTGGTTGTTCTCAAGCCTTCATTCCACATGCAGTGGAATTCCTGAGATTTGTTTCTGACCTCTGTAACATTGTTGAATTGATGGTAGCTTATTAATCAATTGTGCTTGAATATTGCCTCCGCGGCAAGGTAGGGAATGAATTCCAGATGTGCCTGTTCCTTGAACACCTCACTTTCTTATCCTTCTACAAATAGTTATTATCCAGGCGGAATTCCTTCATTCCCTCTGTTTAATTTTAATTTCGGTCCAGCCAACTCGAACCTATGTGAAATCTCTGCAGGGTAGCATGACGCTCTCAAACCAGTGGTTCGTGGTACATATGTGTTGTGGCAAATACATGGTGCGCACCACAGAGTGTCTGAAGTCTGAAACTCTTGGGAAGCATCTCTTTTCGAGCCCATGAGGCTATAAAGCAATGCTAGCCAACACTGATAGGATACAGATTAAAATTAAATTTTGATGTAGTGGTTAAGAGCACGGAGTCTCATCTGGGAGAACCGGGTTTGATTCCCCACTCCTCCACATGCAGCTGCTGGTGTGGCCTTGTTTTTTCAGAGCTGTTCTCTCAAGGACAGTTCTTGGGAGAGCTCTCTCAGCCCCACCTGCCTCACAGGGTGTCTGTTGTGGGGAGGGGAACGGAGATGGTAGACTGCACTGAGATTCCTTTGGGTAGTGAAGGGTGGGGTATAAATTCAATCTCCTCCTCCTCCTCCTCCTCAATTAATCTTCACGGTTGCTTGGAGAGTCTGAGCTTGGCAGACAGTGTACCATGTCAGGGTGATTGCCATCTATGATAATTCACACCACAATAAGCAAACAAGCAGTTCAATGGCCGCTAACGTTGGCGAGTAAAGAGCAGATCCGTATTCAGAGGCAGTAAACCTCTGAAACCTTCCATTCAGAGGCCTCATGAGGGGCATGGGCTTGGCCTCCATACTGTGTTTCTTGACCCTCCAAGGCAACTGGTTGGCCACTGTGTGAAACAGGATGCTTTGTGTTGATTTGGTTGGTCGTAATAAAAGGCATCTCTGATTACACCCTGTCTCCAGACCTAGATACTAGGGACTTAAATTTCATACCTTACCATTCATGTGGCATATCATGAGGGGATTATAGGATTGAAGGAACCATACACTAGACTTGATGAAAACAGCGACGGTCATTGCTGAAATAAAGAAAATAACTAATTATGAGATTCCAAATACACCTGCATCTCTTTTGTTACATTTTTGGCCAGGTCTGAAGCTGTCTAAGCGGAACGAAGATTTAATTTCTACTATGCTAATGGCTGCAAAAAACTTAATTGCTTTAAATTGGAAATTGTTTAAGGTACCAAACCTGTCACAACGGAGATCTAAACTGTGGGACTTGATAGTTTCAGATAAAATTGCTATGCAATTAAATAGCTTTTGACAATCCGAAAGGTGTTAATAATTTTTTTGGGAAAAACGGTTTGTGTTTTTTGAATATATTACTGCTTGTCAACCCCGATTATATGCACTACCTCAGAAATATAGAGACTTTGTGTTTTATTAATAAGTTTTGTGCGTATGGTTAACATTTCTCTTCTTGTTTATTAGATGTTGTTGAAAGATACTGTATACAACTAACAAGTAATACAGGTTGTAAAAATATATATAAAACTCAATAAAAATGCTATTTAAAAAACAACAACAAAACAGCTAAGAAACAGGTTTATTTCAGCGGTGTTTGTGTGGCTTGGTTGTTTCTTTGTTTTTCTCTTCTCCCGCTCCGGCAGTATTACAGTAACAAAGTTCTTTGACAGCTGGGGCCTGAAGAAGCGCCAACAGCTACGAAGCCAGTTTCTTGTTTGACTGATTCACATTTGACAGGAACAGCACCCAAACTGAACCTATCTTCAAAATACCGAAAGACCCTCATGGACTCCCTGCTTAACCTGCAGACCTCCTAACCCTCTTCCCACCAAAATTCAGCCACCCCCAACTCTGCCAGTCGACTGGTACTTAAAACTGCCGAACTCCTCCTCTTTGTTTTCTTCAAATTTCCAATCTGCCTTTTGAACATGATTGGCTGAGGCTCCTGGAGGGCAGAACATGAAACCGTCCCTCGCAGCATCGCATGGCTATTCTTTTTGGATTCTACTTTGAAGCCAAGTGGCTAGAGAGTCGCTCAACTGTGGGATAGCCATCAAGAATGATTCTGTATGGGCTTACCCTGTCCAAATACGATGTACAGATGGTTTTATTCAAAGGATAAGATGGTTTTATTCAAAGGTCAGTCATATGTCCTGGGCTGCGGTCTGATAGCAGGCCTGACCCGGTCCAAATATGATGTGCAGATGGTTTTATTCAGAGGACATTGGTCAGTCATATGTCATGGGCTGCGATCAGACAGCAGGCGATCAGATGGTAGGTCAGACCGCACCTCTGATCTCTCCGGAGCTCTTTGTTCCGGAGAGGGAGTGACCAGACACGCCACCCTTGTTCTTTTTTTTAAAAAAAAAACCCTCTACTTTGGGCATGCGTAGAACCGTTTCTTCACTATGGGCGAATTTGCGCTTATGCACATATTGCCAACTGAGAAAAAATGGCAGTCAGGGAAGGGAAGTTGCAGACCTCCAAACATCTTCAGTGCACAATGGGGTGATTAAAAGGTAAAGGTAAAGGTTCCCTTGCTCGAAAGCCAGTCGAATCCGACTCTAGGGTTGCGGTGCTCATCTCCGTTTCAAAGCCGAAGAGCCAGCGCTGTCCGAAGATGTTTCCGTGGTCATGTGGCCGGCATGACTAAACACCAAGGCACATGGAACGCTGTTACCTTCCCACCGAAGCGGTACCTATTTATCTACTTGCAATGTCTTGCTTTCGAACTGCTAGGTTGGCAGGAGCTGGAACTAGAGATGGGAGCTCACTCCATCATGTGGCACTTGGGTCTCGAACTGCTGAACTACTGACCTTCCACAGCCTGCAGTTCAGCGTCTTAACCACTTGAGCCACCGCAGCTCCCACTTGAGCCACCGCTCACACCTAGGAAGCGATTAGACAGCCACCAAAGGAAGCAATTAGACAGCCGGAAATGTGAGGTGGGACAATTTGAGCTGTAAATACCAGACTTCCTCTGGTGTCAAGGAAGTTCAGGGAGAAGACAGGGGGCTGACGATTGGGGAACAGAAGGGAACGGAAGACAGATGTTACTACGTGGAAGTGCACATTAAATCCGGTAGGGAGAAGGAACGACTTTGGACCAAACAGCCTGTCTGATCGCACCCATGGTAGGGCAAAGGAAGCAATTAGTCTGTTGGACCCAAGCCATGTTTAGGTGTGTTGTATATAAAAAGTGAGTCCACGCTTCACAGCAATTCTTTGTCCTCAGCTGGTGTGATTTAAGTACAACTACGCACAAATGACTCAAGAGCCAAGTCTTTAATGAAGGATCTACCGCTTTGTTTCAAGTTTCTGCAGACTTCAGTTCTCCCCCACTCCTACTTCTAATGGAAATTTAAAACATTTAGCTGTGCTTCAGAACTTGAAGGATGGTGGTCCATAAATCATGTGCCAAAATGATTATTTTCGAATATGTGGTATTCTTCATTTCAATTACTGTCATGCATCAAAAAAGATAGTACCTTTGATGATTCTTGGAACGCGTTTTAATGGTTTGAGGAACCTTTTGATCTGAGGTGAAATCACTAACTGTGCTTTACTAATTGTTGTACTTGATTGGGTATTCAAGCTTTTCTATTCAGTATCAACTTAATATTTGTATTTATTTGGTTTTGGAATATTCTTATTACTTAAAAACCTTCTGTTTTCTAATTACTTGCATCATGTATTCAAATGATTCTAGTTTCTCCCCAAAGTCATCTGCACTGCCTTCCTAGGTGTGTTTTTTGAGAAGTATGTCCCAGTGAATCTGGGACATAATTCCTAGTAAGTACATATAGGGTTTTGCAGCTTTAGTAGATTTCTATTTATTGACTCAGAGCATTTTTACACCACCACTTTATAGTGTGCGACAGCTTAATTGAAACCATAGGAGAACTATAAATATAAAATAATGCAGTGCACATTAAAAAAAAATCTCATTGAGTGTGGGACCTATGATTCCCTTTTGCCAGGGGAGAAAGATTTCCTCCATCGTGGCTAAACATCTGGAGCAGAAGTCCATGAGTGGCTATTAGCCACAAGGTGTAGATGGAACACTATGTCTGGGGCAGTGATGCTCTGTATCCTTGGTGCTTGGGGGGCAAGAGTGGGAGGGCTTCTGGAGTTCTAGCCCTACTGGTGGACCTTCCATTGGCACCTGGGTTTTGGCCACTGTGTGACACAGAGTGTTGGACTGGATGGACCATTGGCCTGATCCAGCATGGCTTCTCTTATGTGATTATCAGACAAAGCTTTTCTCTATAGGAGGAAGCCGAAAAGAAGACTTAGCTGAAGGGAAGTTATAGAATCCAGGTTAGTGGAAGGGAGTCATATGATCCAAACCCTTATGTTTCTGAAAATAAATTCCAGAAAAGACAATTCTAAATATACCGAACTGCTAAGAGCTGGAAGATCAGTTCCTGGGAGCCCTCGGTGCATTTCAGAGCCTTGCAAATATTTACATTCCTAGATGGCACTATCAAGTCTCTAGGACTTCAGACATCCTGAAATCTGGGCTTTTCCCAGGTGTGATTACTATGATTTTTATATTTTGGTCTACGGAAGAACTCTATGAGGTCGATTACTCTTAGGGTTGCCCAAACTGGCTCAGGAAACTCCTGGAGATTTGGGGGTGGGGAGTGATGGAGAGCTAAGGAGGCTGAAGGTCGAAGGGCTGGAGTTCAGTAGGCATTGTGATGCCACAGAGTCGGTTCTTTGAGCAGCCATTTTCTCCAGGGGATCCAATCTCTATAGCCTTGAGGTCAGTTGTAATTCTGGGAGAAATCGAGGCTCCACCTTGAGAATGGCTACACTAGCCAGTCTTTACTGATATTTTGGATGCAGGGAACTATGTTCACGAGAGCTGACAGCGCAGCTATAACCAGAGACGTACCCTTCTAAGATCATTGAAGTGCTTAGATGGGTATAACTCTGTTTAGGGTTGCACCATGTGACTGGGACAGAATAGAACGTGGGAATCCAGCTGTCTGGACTAGCTTGAGAAATGCGGCACTGGAGAAAACAGAACTCTGGGAGGTCAGTTAAGATGTTCATGTTTTTTGTTAATGTTTTCCCATCTCTTCAAAAAGAAGAACATGTGATGTAGGCTTTGTTCACAAAAGCTCCCGTTCATGAGTCAGAACTGTGTTACTGATTTACCTGTTTGTGCAGATTTGCCACCTGCGAATATGTAATCTCCTAACTGGCTCTGTGCTCATGTATTTCTCTAAACCAGGTGCTTGGATTTATCCATCTCCGGTTGTATTCGTCAGAAGAAAGGAGTGACTTGTGTGAATGGTCCCGGCTTTCAGAAATTGTTCAGTGCTTTTGTTTCTAAAAATCCATAAATGAATATCAGAAAAGTTTATACCCTTTATTGAAATGGTTTCACTTAATTTAGACTTTTGGGGGTACATGCAAAATTCTGGAAGCCAGTTTCTTAGTTTAATGATACAATAGAGCAGTATCAAATCGTGGCAATAATTTCAGCTGATGTGCATTTTGTCTGAAGGTTGAAAAGTACTACTTTTGGATTTTAAATGTGCACTACGATTTGCTTTTTCAATTTAAGCGACAATTTTGTTCTTTTGCTAGTATCCTAAATCAGAGGTTCTGAATTGATCACATATCTAGAAGATCAGGTTAGGGTGAGTGAGACCTCGTCTCTCACTACACCAAATTGGTGATATGTTTAGTTCCTGGTTTTATTTTTGTGTTGTTGTACCCCATGTTTTCTCCCATATTATTCTAAGGTGTTTCCAAACAATGTCTTTTGGGTTTGTTTGTTTGTTTAAGTGTATTTAAGTTTGTTTGTTTAAGTGTATTGTTTAACCTTAGTGAGTCACCTCTCAAATGCAGTCCAGGACTTTCTTGAAGCTCCATTTCTAAGTGTTCTGTCATATGGACACATCAGATCGTGTTGAGTGATACGTAATGTGGGCAACAGCAGTTGAGTATTTTGTATTAAAATGAAATAAAAGTCCAGTGGCACCTTAAAGACTAACAGCATTCATTTCAGCATGAGATCCTGTGAATCAGAGCTTGCTTCTTCAGATACTATGAAGGGAAAAAAATCATTTCACACATTTTATAGGGAAAATTAGAGAAGGGGGGAAGGGAGGAGTTTGGGACAGAGAGAGACATAGTATGAATCTAGTGTTGCACACCCTGTGAGGTGGGTGGGGCTGAGAGAACTCTGACACAAATTGCTCTTTTTCAAGGACAGCTGTGCCAGAGCTTGTGACTGGCCCAAGGTCACATCAGCAGGTGCAAGTGGAGGAGTAGGGAATCAAACCCGGTTCTCCCAGATTAGAGTCCGCACACTTAACCACTACACCAAATTGGTGATATGTTTAGTTCCTGGTTTTATTTTTGTGTTGTTGTACCCCATGTTTTCTCCCATATTATTCTAAGGTGTTTCCAAACAATGTCTTTTGGGTTTGTTTGTTTGTTTAAGTGTATTTAAGTTTGTTTGTTTAAGTGTATTGTTTAACCTTAGTGAGTCACCTCTCAAATGCAGTCCAGGACTTTCTTGAAGTTCCATTTCTAAGTGTTCTGTCATATGGACACATCAGATCGTGTTGAGTGATACGTAATGTGGGCAACAGCAGTTGAGTATTTTGTATTAAAATGAAATAAAAGTCCAGTGGCACCTTAAAGACTAACAGCATTCATTTCAGCATGAGATCCTGTGAATCAGAGCTTGCTTCTTCAGATACTATGAAGGGGAAAAAAATCATTTCACACATTTTATAGGGAAAATTAGAGAAGGGGGGAAGGGAGGAGTTTGGGACAGAGAGAGACATAGTATGAATCTAGTGTTGCCAGATCCCTCCTGACAACCAGTGGGGGAAGGAAGGGGCTTACTAGGAGCGGGAGGGAGGCTCCTGACATAGCTACATAGCCAGTGTGGTGTAGTGGTTAAGTGCACTGACTCTAATCTGGGAGAACCGGGTTTGATTCCCCACTCCTCCACTTGCACCTGGCTGGATGACCTTGGGCAAGCCGTAGTTCTGACTGGTGATATGTTTAGTTCCTGGTTTTATTTTTGTGTTGTTGTACCCCATGTTTTCTCCCATATTATTCTAAGGCGTTTCCAAACATTGTCTTTTGGGTTTGTTTGTTTGTTTACACTCTGGGTAGTGAAGGACAGGGTATAAATCCAATCTCTTCTTCTGCATCTTCCAGCATGTACTGGAAGTGACATCAATCACGTTGTGATGTTTGGGTGATGCTCTGTAGTTTGGGCAAAAACTCTATGGTAAAAACAGCTTCCACAATAGAGTTTTGCCCAAATGCTAGAATGTCACCTGAGTGTCACCAACACAATTACATCACTTTTAGTGCACACCGGATGTTGCCACGTTGCTGGGATCAAAGCCTGGGCTTCCCTCTGTCTCCTGGTAAGTCCCCCTGCAGGCCAGCTAATTGGTGGGGGGCATGGCCTGGTGGTGGGGCACCCGGCCTCCACCAGGGGGTCTGGCAACCCTACATGAATCCCATCATAGATTTTTCAGGTATGAAACAGATTAGGTTGTTACACATAACAAATGATGAGAGAAGCCAGAAGCCTCTCACTGAGTGCAGAGAAACCAAATGTGTAATTAAGTAGGATATACAACTGCAAATGGAGGAAGAAATAGTCTAAAGCCATGATAAAGTTAATTGATATCAGTAAAAGATTATAGTATGTTACATCATGTTAAGAGCCAGTTCAAGTTGCTAAGAAGTGGTTCACTTGAGCTATTAGCAATTATAGTGAGCGAGGAAACTACTATCTCATCACAGAATGGTCTTAGTCATTACTGAAAAATAGACTTTCAATAAGCTACTGTACTTTTGCCTATTCCCAAATAAAACTGATGGTTCATTTTTGCAAGTTCTAAGTCCTTTTAACAGAATTGGATGTTTTCTAATATAATATAAGGAGGAAGCATACTGGCAGAACATTCACCTTTGTGCTAACAGCTTCACTTAGCAAGTTTGACCTCTTTCAGCTTTGTTTTCAAGGATGCATAGTTATGTTTTAACATGTCCCCCAGGTGTTACCTAAGGAAGAATCTCTATAACAAATTAGAGAAACAGATTATAGAGTATCTCTTCAAAGAACTGTATTCAGGTTGCGGAGATATCACAAACAGACTCTAGAGTGGTTATATAATTACTGTGCAATCTTTTGCAGAGTTACTCCAGTCTGTAAGTCCATTGACTGGGGCAATGATTCTTGGTGCTTGGGGGGCAACAGTGGGAGGGCTCCTGGAGTTCTGGCCCCGCTTGTGGACTTCCTGATGGCACCTGGGTTTTGGCCACTGAGTGACACAGAGTGTTGGGCTGGGTGGACCATTAGCCTGATCCAGTATGGCTTCTCTTAGGTTTGCATGGATTTAGATGGAAATAACTTCGCAAAGTAAGAACATAAGAACATAAGAGAAGCCAATGTTGGATCAGGCCAATGGCCCATCCAGTCCAACACTCTGTCACACAGTGGCCAAAAAGACCAGGGGCCATCAGGAGATCCAGCAGTGGGGCCAGGACACTAGAAGCCCTCCCACTGTTGCCCTCCCCCCCAAGCACCAAGAACACAGATCATCACTTGTCCCAGCCTGAGAGTTCCTATCTATACCTTGTGGCTCATAGCCACCGATGAACCTCTGCTCCAGTTGTTTACTTAATTCCCCTTTGAAGCCGTCCATGCTTGTAGCCGCCGCCACCTCCTGTGGCAGTGAATTCCATGTGTTAATCACTCTTTGGGTGAAGGACTTCCTTTTATCTGTTCCGACCCGACTGCTCAGCAATTTCATTGCATAGTTAGCTTGGTTTGTGTAGGGCTTGTGGACCCTGGCCCTCGTCTTCTCACCTGTGCAGCCAAAACAACCTGGTTTGAAAGAAATGATGATTTCTTGAGGTCCAAATCCTCATACTTTAATAATGATCCAGCATGGCTTCTCTTAGGTTTGAATGGCTTTAGATGGAAATAACATAAGAACATAAGATAAGCCAATGTTGGATCAGGCCAATGGCCCATCCAGTCCAACACTCTGTCACACAGTGGCAAAAAATGCCAGGTGCCATCAGGAGTTCCGCCAGTGGGGCCAGGACACTAGAAGCCTTCTCACTGTTGCTCCCCTCCCAAGCACCAAGAAGACAGAGCATCACTTGCCCCAGCCTGAGAGTTCCTATCTATACCTTGTGGCTCATAGCCACTGATGGACCTCTGCTCCTTATGCTTATCTAATTCCCTCTTGAAGCCATCCATGCTTGTAGCCGCCACCACCTCCTGTGGCAGTGAATTCCATGTGTTAATCACTCTTTGGGTGAAGGACTTCCTTTTATCTGTTCCGACCCGACTGCTCAGCAATTTCATTGCATAGTTAGCTTGGTTTGTGTAGGGCTTGTGGACCCTGGCCCTCGTCTTCTCACCTGTGCAGCCAAAACAACCTGGTTTGAAAGAAATGATGATTTCTTGAGGTCCAAATCCTCATACTTTAATAAATTACAGTTTGTTTCCAATCTGCAAACTGGGATGTTAATCCTGGTTTAGAGTCTCAGTTTGTCGACAAGAAACCAATCCTAATTTGTTCAGGGGCCCTAGTTCATATATCACAACTCACAGGAGGCTTCTTATCAAATTTTGGGTCTATGGGCTAAGGGAAGGGGGGAGTATGCAAGGCCATAGGCAAACCAGGCTCATTTCCCCCCGTGGACGAACTCCAGTTGTTCATGATGTCTGAGTGTAACAGAGATGTTAAGTCTCAGTAGGAAAGCTCTTGCTGTTGTTAATTTTTGTAACCAGAGATTTTGCTAAATGAATCAATGGATTCTTTGGGGCTTACTAATGATAAAATTGTATCTACATTCATTGACAATTGTTCCGTAGGATCATTCTGAGATGGTCCTCATCAAAAGAAACCAGAACGTTTTATCTTTTTTGAGAATGCAGTCTTCATTTTCCGCCCGCCCAAAGGAAACTGAAAGCTCAGGAAACGTCTCTGTTTATGGCCAGTAGATTTGAATGAGAATAATGCATTTGGACTAGTTCTCAATATAATTTATCACTGACTTCCTGAGGAGTTTTCAGCTCTGTTCTTACGTGATGGGGTAGATGAAGGGGCGCATCTCTTGGAACATGTCTGGAACATTCACCTGAGGGTGTGAAAAATATGAAAGGGCGTATTGGCCTTTGGGCATGTGTAACGTGGAACTCCGCCACCTGGGAGGCTGCGAATTAAATTCCTGGGCTATTTTCTATCCGAGGAAAGGAAATGTTTGGTGTTGAATAGCAGATTGCTGCGCACCAGCAGCAAGTTTGTGTCATGGCTCTTCTCAGAAGTTCTTTTAATTGCTCTGTTTGAAGCTGCAGCAGCTGATAGTGTGCGCAGGGCAGTCACAGGTAGAATAACCGCTTTTCTGGCAGAACTCTTTCTTTGATGCATGAATATGCTCGAAATCCCAATGTTTGCCATCATTTTAGTTACTGCTCACAAGCTAGTTATCCCAGAACTTGCTTAGTTGAAATATCTGCTAGATGCTCCAACGAAGAAGAAGAGGAGGAGGAGGAGGAGGAAGAGATTGGATTTATACCCCGCCCTTCACTCGGAGTCTCAGAGCAGCTGACAAACTCCTTTCCCTTTCCCTCCCCACAACAGACACCCTGGGAGGTAGGTGGGGCTGAGAGAGCTCTGACAGAGACTGCTCTTTCAAGAACAGCTCTGGCAGAACTAGGGCTTGCCCAAGGTCATCCAGCAGCTGTGAGTGGAGGTGTGGGGAATCAAACCCAGTTCTCCCAGATTAGGGTCTGCGTACTTAACTACTACATCAAACTGGCAGATTGGCTGGAGGAAAAGGGGACAACACCCCTGCGTGTTAAGTGATGGACCATTAGCCCAATCTTGGATGCAGGCCAAAGCATGGAGCTGTTCTTTCTCAGCTGAATGATGTGAGAGAAGAGCTAGCGTGCTGCAAAAAAGAACAAGATGATGTAATTAAAGGCTCCTGTGCACCCCCCCCCGAGGAGGAGGCTTCCTGCTGCATCTCTGCATGAGTCATTGTTTCAACCTGGCTTCCTTCCTATCAACCACACAAGGGTGGAGAAGTCTGAGGTATCACATCACTGGTTATGCTTGGATCGTCACAGTCCACCTGGAGATGTGGCAAGATGATCTGCCCTAGAGGAGGTCTCCGGCGAGGTGGCGTATAAATCCCCTATGAAGGAGGCTTCCAGTTATCATTTGAGAGTAAACCTCTTCAGGCCCTCAAGCATAGTAGGTGTCCAAGCTGAACTGAGAATAAAAACAATGCTTTGCGCATGAAGCAGACTTATACTGAGTCAGTCCCATCAGTGTTGTCTACTCTGATCAGCAGCAGCTCTCCAAGGTCTTGGGTAAAGGTCTTTCATATCACCCACTGTCAAAAAAAAACCTGGAGGTGCTGGAAACTGAGCCTGGGACCCTTTACGCACATAGCAGGTGACCTTCTATTGAGCCAGAGCCCCTCCCGCCTTAGCTATGAAAAGCTCAGCAATGTCACTATGAGAAGACCCATCCAGATATTAAATCCAGTGGGGAGAACACAGGTATAGGTTTCCCTTGCTTGAAAGCCAGTCGAATCCGACTCTAGGGGTGCGGTGCTCATCTCAGTTTCCAAGCCGAAGAGCCAGTGCTGTCCGAAGACTTCTCCAGGGTCATGTGGCCGGCATGACTAGACGCCAAGGCGCACAGAACACTGTTACCTTCCCACCAAAGTGGTACCTATTTATCTACTTGCAGTTTATTGCTTTCGAACTGCTAGGTTGGCAGGAGCTGGGGCCAGAGACGGGAGCTCACTCCGTCACACGGCACTCGGGTCTCGAACTGCCGAACTACCGACCTTCCGGTCTGCAGTTCAGCATCTTAACCACTGAGCCACCGCAGCCCCGAACAGAGGTATACCTTTGACTGTTTTTCGTACTCCCGGAATAAAAAGCAGTTGCGCTTAGACCAGCAGATCAGTGAGGGCACCCACTCCTCCTCCTCCATTGCTCTCTTTAGAGGAGCAATCATATGGATGTAACCGCTGCAATTTCCCAAGAATGTGCAGAGACAGGAAAATTCTCAATTGACTGCAAAACACAGGTTTTGAGAGTGGTTGGATTGAGTAGGATGGTATTGGTCAACAGGAGAGCATTTTCACTCCTGCAAGCAAGGTTTGTTGACCCAACTTAATGGTCCTAGATCAGTGGTGGCGAACCTATGGCATGCGTGCCAGAGGCGGCACTCAGAGCCCTCTCCGTGGGCACATGTGCCATCGCCCCAGCCAGGCCCAGACCATCATTAAAGTGTGGAATTCTCTGCCAAATAATTTTAAGTAAATGAAAGCTTTTGGGATTGCTTTCCTTACTTTGTTTGGTCCATCTTAATGTATGGGTTGTTTTTTCTAAAGTAAAACCTCAGTATTCAGGTTAAATTGCCGTATTGGCACTTTGCGATAAATAAGTGGGTTTTGGGTCGCAGTTTGGGCACTCGGTCTCTAAAAGGTTCGCCATCAGTGTCCTAGATGATTGTTGTGTCAGTCTCGTTCAATTTGATCAGGTCCTTGATCCCCAGTCTTTTTTTTTGGGGGGGGGAGTGGTAGTTGAACAACTGATAATTCTACCTGAAGTTTCTGTGTTTGTATGGGATGATTTCCACATTAAAGCCCAGTTATTTTTGCCGAGCCGTTTGGCCAGCGGAGGGGTTCCTTCTGCCTACAGGGAAGAAGAAAAATTGCCTCGAGTCTCTCTCTAGTGCAGCACGATAACCCTATTAGCCTAGCCTCTGGCTGACCTTATTTTTTACCCAGTTAGGTGAAAACATGTGTCTTCAGATAACATGGTAAGAAAAGCTGGAGGAGAAAAGAAAAATCAGAAACGATCCCTTACGACACTGCTTTTAAGAGTTATAAAAGGAGAGTCCTTTGCATTAACGTTACCTCCAGGGCTTCACGTTAATAAAAAGAGACACAATGATGAAGACTTCACATTCCTGAAGAGCTGCCTTGAAATTTATTAGGAGACAAAGATTAAATATTTGAATTTCAAGAGTTTTGCATTTGCACTTTATAGCCAGGTGGCTTGGATTGGAATTCTAGTGGTGGCAAGTATCCAAAACCGAAAAGATACAGCTCAGTTATGTGGAACTCCAACTGCAAGATGATAGAGTATTAGAGTGCATTCCCGATACGATTTCGTCTCCTGAGCTTTGGTACCTGGCTGACATACCTTAACGTATCCTAGCACCATTCTTCTTGCTAACGGAGTTTGGTCTGTCTTTGTGTAACATCTGATTGAAGGCGCTGGAATTATGCCGCTGCTGATGGAGACTCCAGCTGGGTCAGGGGTATCCTTTTGGATTTTGGGGAGGGGAAAGGCATTTTGGCTCTGGGGAAGATTCTCAGCCAAGTTTAAAGGCCTGCTTTTGTATGTACACAAGTGAATTTTTGAAAATTATTTTAAGGGCATATCTTGGCTGTGGTTTTTTAGTGATTTTGTAATGGCCAATTGCACCTTTTAATGCATTGTTGGTTTCGTTGTTTGTTGTAACTGTTGCTTTGAACAGCTTTGATTGAAATGTGGGACGTTTATTGAAAATAAACACATAGAATTCCTTTCGCGACTGCCAAATTGGAATGAGTGAATTTGTAACACATTGGGTTGAGTCCGGCGAGCTTTCTCACTCAATCTTGGCCTCCCTTGCCTTATTATAGCCCCCCTGCCCCACATGGCTCTTGAGGGGAGGGCTTTGGTCCCAAAGCTGGTTGGATTCAACCACTATTCTGAAATATTCCAGGGCCTGGTCTAGCTCAATCTCATCAGATCTCGGAAGCTAAGCAGAGTCATCTCCGGTTAGAACTTGGATGAGAGACCACCAAGGAAGCCCAGGGTTGTTCTGCAGAGGCAGGCGATGGCAAATCACCTCTCTCCATCCCTTGCCTTGAAAACCTCACGGGGTTGCCATCAGTGTTCCCTCTAAACTGAGTTAGTGTGAGCTAGCTCTCAGTTTTTTAGCCTCCAGCTCACACATTTTTGCCTTAGCTCAGGAAGGGGGGCTCCAGAGCAAACTAATTTATGCAGCAGCCAAATTGTTTGCTCACAGCTTTAATGCCGGTAGCTCGCAAAGTAGAATTTTTGCTCACAAGACTCCGCAGCTTAGAGGGAACTTTGGTTGCCATCAGTTGGCTGCGATTCGAAGGCGCTTTCTGCCACCACCAGATAAATAAAATGTGACTGCCCATTCGTAGTATATGGGCCAAAGTATCACCAGGTGAAAACAGAACAATTTCTTTACTGCTTTGCTTTGCCAGCTTCTCTCTCTCTAGCGTCACATTTTCAAACTTATCTCAGTGCCCACGGTGAAACTTTTTTAAAAAAATTAAAGAGCCACACAAGCTTCTGGCATTATTGTATTGCCATATCACCCAGGAGGTCACATGGACTGGATGTCCTGTATGGCCCCTTCCAGCTTTGATTCTTTGATTCTATATGATTCCAATTACAGTAAAAGCGGAAAGTAGGGTGCTTTAGCAGTAGCCAAATGGCTTGCTCACAGCTTTGATGGCTGTAGCTCACAAAGTAGAAATTTTGCTCACAAGACTCCACAGCTTAGAGGGAACATTGATTGCCATATCACCCAGGAAGTCACATGGACTAGATGGCCTGTATGGCCCCTTCCAGCTCTGATTGTATGGTTCTGTATGATTCCGATTACAGTAACAGGGGAAAGTAGGGTGCTTTGATTCATCATTCAGGCCGGCAGTCCTTGTAGCAAAGAGTTACAGTAGTTGGCTTCGGCTGCAATCCTATGAGTACTTTCCTGGGAGTAGGCCCCACTGGATAGGGTCTTACTTCTGAGAAAGACCTGCTGAGGATTGCTCCTTGTCTTCCATTGTTCCTAAGTGAGAGGTGCTGGCCCAACTTGACAGTATAGTAGCTTATCAGTCCAGAAAGAAATTGCTTAGACAAGGCAAAAAAGTGGATGTAGTGCTAGACCATGGAGATTTGGGTCCATATCCCTGCTTAGCCATGAGTTATCTTGGGACAGTCAATAAATCTTCACCTAGGGTGATTTCCCACAAGCGCTGCTCCGGGCTCACTCCTCCCTTTTGCCCTGATGGTACGTGTCAATTTCACACAAGCTGCTGCGTGGCCACATTTTGCCCCGCAGCTTTGTGCGATTTCCCCCACGTCTACTCAATCCTGTTTTTTGAGGATTGAGTAGATGCGGGGGAAATCGCACGAAGCTGCAGGGCAAAATGCGGCCACACAGCAGCTTGTGTGAAATTGACACATACCAACAGGGCAAAAGGGAGGAGTGAGCCCGGAGCAGCGCTTGTGGGAAATCACCCCTAATGTATCTCTCAGGTGAATTGCGAGATTAAATGATTTGGTACTTGCTTCCCTAAGCGCCTTTAAAAAAAAAAGGATGGGATACGAATGTTATTATGATTGTCATTTGGTTTCCTTCTCCTTAGAACAGAGGGGTCAAACTCATTTGTTACGAGGGCTGGATATGACATAAATTTCACTTTGTCGGGCCGGGACATGTGTGCCATAAAATGTAAAGCCAGGTACCAGAGACAGAAACCGTATAAAAGACAGTGGCTGGTTAGCTCAGAGTTGGTGTATCCTCACTACAAGGCCCCATGGGCTGGGAGGGGGGTGCAGAGGAAAACCTACCTAGGCGGACTGGAGAGGCAGCAGTACAGCACTGGGCAGATGCTCCCATGACACTTGACTGCTGCAGACAAGATGATTCTGCCGTGCTGAAGCCACAATGGAGCAGCTCCACCCACTCCCCTCCAGCACTTCCTCCCTTGCATCAGTTGCTCGCGGGCCGCATAAGAGCCCTCTATGGGCTGGATCTGGCCCCTGGGCCTTATGTTTGACACCCCTGCTTTAGAACATAAAGCCTGGTCGAGGATGAGGGGAGTGCTTTGGTCCCAATCCAGAGAAAGTGATTTTTGCTTAACTTGCATTTGAAATCAATGGGACCTCAAATGGTTGTGATTAACGTCTTCCGTGATTTCAAGCGGGACTTAAATGCAATTGACTTTCTGTGAATCAGGATACTGGTTTTTATTGACATAGTTGGTTGCTTTATCCAGATTCATCACTTTTTAGAAACTGGTCTCTGTTGCATCTTCAGTACAAATTTTCAGTTGCAAATGATGGAAACTCAATTAAACCCCATCTGCTTGGAGCATGTGGTCTACTGGAAATGGGGTACAGATGAAAATTTGTTTCCGGTGCTTATAGACAAGATACCAACTAACTCCATAGAAACGGGATCCCGTATCTTCTGGATCAGATTGTCAAACCTCAACCACAGGAAGTAATTCAGGGTTCCCCCTCCTTCTCCTTCTCCTCCTAAACCGCCTACTCATTTTAGTATATGACTTTGGGGGGGGGTGTACTTCTGAAAGACTTTTAAAATGTTCTTGGATGGCTAAATAAAAAAAAAAAAGAATTGTAGTGCTTTAAAACCAGGCCATTACTGCCGATAAGGCAGCTCTCCAGTTCCGTTTTATAATGCAAAAGGGAATATTCAAAGTGTTCTGCTGCAGAAGGAAATAGGCTAACATGCAAAAGTATGGAAAACAGCGTTTCTGAAGTGATCTAGCTGCGATAACAATGCTAGAAACAGGTGGAGCTGGAGTTAAGCTGCGTGTTCGATGCTGGTCAACAAAGAGGCCTTTCTGCAGGGGGGACTAGTTAGGTACTTGGTTTGTCGTATCCGTACTCCGCTCTTTGCCAAAGTGCTCATTTTTAGCTTTACAGCAATCCTATGAGGTCAGTTAGAATCGCCTTCCCCAGGGCCGCTCAGTTAGCTTTGTACCCGTGAAAGGGTTCAGACTAAAGCTTTTCATATCAAATTGGGGTCAGGAAGTGATTTTTCTCCAGGCCAATTTGGCCAGGGATCCTGGAGGGTTTTGGGGTTTTTTTTTGCCTTCTTCTGGGCATAGAGTAGGGGGGGTCACTGGGGGTGGGGGGGAGGTACTTGTGAATTTCCTGCATTGTGCAGGGGGTTGGATTAGATGACCCTGGAGATCCCTTCCAACTCTATGATTCTAAGAAACCCAGCATAGCATACTGGATTTTGCCTTTCCAAAAGCAACTATGAACTGGTACAGAAGGACACAGTGAAGCTGTCTTATGCTGAATCAGACCCTTGGTCAAGGTCAGTATTGTCTACTCAGACTGGCAGCTGCTCTCCAGGGCCTCAAGCAGAGGTCTTTCCAATTACCTACTACCTGATCTTTTCCACCGGAGACGCAGGGGATTGAACCTGGGACCTTCTGTATGTCAAGCAGACGCTGTACCACTGAGCCACAGCCCCTCTCCATGGCTGTGTGCACATGAAATGACATGATAGTTTGAGCCCTCTGATGGTACAGCCTGTCCTGCTCCTGTGAGTCCCCTTTTGCCAGAAGGGAAGGTGGGCAGCATTGCACCCCACACTTTATCTGCGAGGTAGGTTAGGTTGAGAGTGACTGGCCCAAAGGCACCCAGCGAGCTTCCATGGCAGAATGGGGATTTGAAACTGGTTCTCTCAGATCCCTTTCCAGCACTCTGATCACTACCCTATCCTGTAATCGGTGTCCTCTTTGACTTTCTCAAATAGGGAAATACCACCACTGGTGTTTTTCCTTCAAAAATTTTGAACCTCAAGTACGACAATCTCTGCACAGACCGTGGAGGCAGTTAGTCGATAAGGGGCGGGGTGTGTGTGTGTGACCGGATGTTGAGACAGCAACCACTACTAGTTAATCACACCGTTGCGGCCCCACCCGGTCGGATCTTGTAAGGCTGACTAAAGATGGGAGCTCGCTTTATGATTTACTTTTTGGCCCCGCCACACCTGTTTCGTGTCAGAAATGATGCCGTTTGCCAGGGAGCATCTTGCCGCCAACAGGATGTGGAGAAATCCTGGTTCTAATTTTAAAAACATGTTTCAGGTGCATCTAACTGTTTTCAACCGGGCAAGAAATGTTTCTGATTCAGGGAATGCTAAGATCATCTTGCTGAGTAAAAAGGTTTTATTATTATTTTTTAAAAAAACAATCTTTGTAAAGTGCTTATTTTGTAGTCATCGGCGCAGATGGCTTAAAAATCAGATCAATTCAGGGAGGTTACCCACTGGTCATAGCAGCTAAGACTGAAGGTTCTATACGCAGAGGGGGTGGAATTCTGATGACCAGGCATTATGCGGCAAGCAAGAGGGGGCAACCGTTAACCACAACGCTCTGGTTTCTGGCTGGCATTTGGCTGGCCGCTGCTGGTCAGATCCAGTTGGACCGTTCTCCTGAGCTCTGATATGAGTCAAAGGAATGATCTAAAGGTCTTAAGAATGCTCCCAGTGGAATGATAAATGCACATCTCTTGGACGTGCCCAAAACTTTTTGGCAGTTTGTTATTCGATTTATTAATCAGATGTCAGGAGGTAATATCCCCTTAGAACCAAAAGTGATTTTATTACTTATCTCAAAGAACATGTGTCTTCTTCAGCCGTCAAGCTGTTCCTGAGTTGGCTTCCCGCTGCAGAAATGGTAACAGCTGCTAACCGAAGAATGGAGGAACCCACATCTAGTAACAATCGGCAGAATCACCTTTGGCAGAACATATCGATGGCCAAAATCTGACGAAGGAATCTTAGACTCTCGAAAGCGTATACACCCCAAATTTTGTTGGTTTCTAGGGTGCAGCTGGACTTGAATCCACCTCTGCTGCCAAAAGCGATGTAGCATTAGAGCTCTACAGACCTAACTAGCAAAATTCAGATAAATTTATTGAACAATGGATATTATTTGTTTATTTATGTCCCCCTGGAGCCATTAACAACAGCCTGTGCCAGCCGCGCAAGGGGCTCGATCGATAGGCCGACCACCAGAATACATTATTGACTGATGGCCGTCATTGTTTAATAACATGATTATTACCAGTAATCTAACGTTCATAGAACCTTTGTAATCTGGAATGTTTCTAGATAATTTTAGGATTGTTTAAATTGGTACTGATGTGTTTTATTCCTTTTACATAAGCCGCCCTGAGCTGGCCTTGGCTGGGAGGGCGGGATATAAATCAGATAGATAGATAGATAGATAGATAGATAGATAGATAGATAGATAGATAATATGTTATTAAAACATTTATACCCTTGCCTTTCTTCTTGACTCAAGGCGGTTAACAATAATAGTTTAAACATCCCCCACCTAAAACCAAAGATAAAATTGTATCACATACCCTAAGTTCCAAAACACAAGCGGCTTTTGGGAAGGTTTGAATGGCGGGCATCTTTTAATGCCCACCATTCAAACCTCCTCCAAAGCCACGTGTTTTGGGACTATATTTATTTATTTGGTTTATAGGCTCAGGGCGGCTTACATAATTTTTTTAAACCGACAAAACAGATGTTAGATAAAATAAATAAATATGAGTATAAAACACGACCTAAAGTGCTAGTATGTCATATAATGATGGTGAGGCATCAGTAGCATAAAGTACAGTCAGCAGATAACTAGCCTGGGTCATGCTGACATATGTAGGTTATCGATGGTGGTATTTATATTATATTAGGGCCAGGGCCACAGACGGTTGGGTGCGGCTCCCTAATCAAAAGCCTGGTGGAAGAGCTCCGTTTTACAGGCCCTGCGGAACTGTAATAGGTCCCGCAGGGCCCTGATGTCTTCTGGGGGCTCGTTCCACCAGTATGGGGCCACCACTGAGAGAGCCCTGGCCCTCATCGATACCAGCCTGGCTTCTCGGGGGCTCAGAAGGGCCAGACGATTTTGGGACCCTGATTGTAGCACTCTCTGGGGAACATATGGGGAAAGGTGGTACGTGATGGTACGTATATGGTACGTGATAAAAAATCTTACTGTTTGCAATCTATGAATTATTGCAAATTGATGGTGTACCTTGCTTGTGATTATAATTAATTTCGAAATAAAAAAAGAAGGTTCTCAAACCAGTAACTGTGCAGGCTCCAGTTATAACTTGACGACGATCCAGCCCCCGCGTGGCCAGTTCACACAACTGTTTGTTGCCCATTGGAAACGGAAGGTTTTCAGTGCATCAGAATGAGTTGACCCCTGCCCCTTCCAGAGCATGTAGAGTTAGGATGTCAACATGTGTTATTCACAAGACCCATTCATCAGCTACAAGCATGCTGAGAAAGTCAACTAACAGAGCTACCACGCAGCAGTTTTCTCAGCACTTTCCTTGACTCGGCACAACTGCCGCCGAGTCACCCCCTGCACTGTGGGAGAGCTTTTTCGGGCTTTTAACCTGGGGGGGGGGACGGGTTACAAAACTTGGCAATTACTGTATTACTCACAATATAACGATTGCTGATTTTTAAAAAAAGCCTTCTGGTGGCCCAGTGAGGTGAAGGATCGTCCCAGGTAATGCTGGACTTTATAGGTATGATGATCATGACTTCTCCTGCTTCAGACTTGAGAGATGGCACCAAAGAGTTTAGACAGATACAGAGGTGAGGACAACACAGATCATCCTTTTCCTTCCTGCTGTCTGATCCTTTCCTTTGACTTGTAATTGTGCACGGGTATTATCTGGAGCTGCGGTGGCTCAAGTGGTTAAGACACTGAACTGCAGGCTGTGGAAGGTCAGTAGTTCAGCAGTTCGAGACCCGGGTGCCGCATGATGGAGTGAGCTCCCATCTCTAGTTCCAGCTCCTGCCAACCTAGCAGTTCGAAAGCAAGAAATTGCAAGTAGATAAATAGGGCCCACTTTGGTGGGAAGGTAACAGCGTTCCGTGCGCCTCGGGGTTTAGTCATGCCGGCCACATGACCACGGAAACATCTTCGGACAGCGCTGGTTCTTTGGCTTTGAAACGGAGATGAGCACCGCACCCCTAGAGTCGGATTCGACTGGCTTTCGAGCAAGGGAACCTTTACCTTTACCTTTTTAAATTATCTGGCAAATAGTGAAGGATTTTTTAAAGTGGCGAGAGGTCACTGTGACTCATTTCTTTATTTAACACATTTTGTAGTTGTTTTTCTCCCTGGCAGAACTCAAGGCAGAAGTTGCAACGCTGGCAAAGCACTATTAAAACACAATAAAAACAGCTGTAAAAACCATTAGAAGTCACAATTTAAAAACTGCACTTAGGACTGCCAACAATAAAAGCAAAATCAGTCAAATGCAATAAAACTGTCTTCAGCTGCCTCCTGAAGATCGACAATGAGAGGTCCAGGCGCATCTCCCTGCGGAGGTTGTGCCATAATCGTGGGGCTACCACAGAAAAGGCCCTCTCTTGTGTAGTCACCAAATGAGCATCTTTATTTGGTGGGACAGTCAGGACGGCCTCGGCCTGTGACCTTAATTCCCAGGCAAGTACCTGTGGGAGAAGATGGTCCTTCAGATCCCCCGGTCCCAAGCTATGTAGGGCTTTAAAGGACAAAGCAACACTTTGAGTTGGCCTGGGAGCAGGTCCATAGCCAGTGTCATTGCTGTAGTATTGAGGATATATGAGCCTGGTAGTTGGCCCCTAGTCTCAGCGTTCTGCACTAGCTGCAGCTTCTGAACGCTCTTCAAGGGGGTGAGCCGGAGGCTAAAAAAATGTGAACTTGCTCAGACTAACTCAGAGTGAACACTAGTTGTGACTTGATTTCTTCTTCTTCTTCTTCTTCTTCTTCTTCTTCTTCTTCTTCTTCTTCTTCCTCTTCCTCTTCCTCTTCCTCTTCCTCTTCCTCTTCCTCTTCCTCTTCCTGCTGCCACAATTACCAAGCCTTAATTTGATGCCAGGTGTCGCGAAGAGTCGGACTCGACTGTGCGACTGAACAACAACAAAAATATGGGCAACTGTCCTCACATAGTGACATAAAATGAATGACGGGATGCCACCTGTTCAAAGGTTCCATTTCCAATTGACGGGTGGTTCCATCAGTGAGCTTCTCTTTTTGATGTGTCACAGCTGTCGGACCCAATGTCATTCTTTCTAAGGGAAACAAGCCACTGGAGATGATGGCGCTTCTCTCGCCAAGTGTCAGAAAAACCCGTGACTTTTGGCAGTTAAAGAAACAACTATTTGATTATTTCAAATGAACTGCCAAAGAAAAGGGGAGGGGATAAATGTTTCTGCAGTATTAATGCACCCTGGTAGATCAGTGGATATTTCCTTTATTTTGGGGCAAAGTATTTAGATGATAATTTTTTGGGAACGGGAGACCCTCCGGGATCAGTTTGATCAATTAGGTTTATTTCTCTGCATTAGACGGCCCTGCAGATGATGTCACCAAACAGCTGCTCGGAACTTCCCCTTGAAGCCATCTATTGACGTTTCACAAGATCGCACGGGGATAAAAATAAATAAATCAGGATTACATTTCTGCTGTGCGTTCAGTAGAGTGCAAACCTCCACCGAAGGCGGGCTTAAGACCCCTAAATATCTCATTAGAGGTTGCTCACAGTTTTGCTTTGGAGAGCTCGAGATCTTTTGACGCTTGGGCCAAGTTTGACACTCTGCAATGAGGAGAGTCAAAGCTTACTCATAGGTCAGACTGCGCAGATTTCTGTCCGTCTCACGGGGGACTGATCAAAGGCGGTGGAAAGAGTGAGGCCTCATATGCTTATGGCTCATTGATCTTTCCAAGTTGTAGACTTCCTTCCTTCAAAACTTGGCACCGTGGCTGGTTTTGGTGCTCAGTCGTCAAACACAGATATTGGGGGGGAGCGCCATGAAGCTGAAGTGTGGCAAGATTTGAACCAACACATTCATTCCTCTAAACCTAGACCTGCTTGCTAAGGCACTCTCCTTTTAAATTCACTCCCAATTAGAACATTGCTAAACTACATGGTTCTGCATACTCTAGGACTGCCATGTGCTCTGCAGGCTGGCCAGTCAGGTCTCCTCTGGTGTAGTGCCAGGCTTGGATCTAGAGAGCCAGTTTGGTGTAGTGGTTAAGAGCACGGACTCTAATCTGGGAGAACTGGGTTTGATTCCCCACTCCTCCACATGCAACTGCTGGTGTGACCTTGGGTCAGTCCCAGTTCTCTCAGAGCTGTTCTCTCAGAGCTCTCTCAGCCCCACCTACCTCACAGGGTGTCTGTTGTGGGGAGGGGAAGGGAAAGGAGTTTGTAAGCCACTCTGAGACTCCGAGTGAATGGTGGGGTATAAATCCGATCTCCTCCTCCTCCTCCATCATCATTCTCCTCCTGCTGCTGCTCCTCTTGCTGTTCCTCCTGCTCACGAGGCTTGGGAGCATCAGTAGGGGCTGGTGCAGCACACAGGCTTGCACCTAGTAGACTGGTTGATCCAGCAAGGCAGCCTTCCCAAGCCTCAGCCTAAGTAGGCTGAGAAGCAATCAGGCTTAGCTGCCCTGCTGACAGAGTGTCATGGGTCCTGGCTCTGCTGAGGCTGACTATTCCTCAGGTGAAGAAGAGGCACGGAGCAACCCAGCCTCCTCTGGAGTCAGCCCAGAAGAGGAACCTTTACCAGCACCTGAGGGAGAACAGTCCCCAGCAGCTGCACAGGTGGGGCAGCAAGGCGAGGAGACTGAGGTGCAGTCAGAGGGAGAGACTGATCCAGAGCTTGGCCCAGCACCCCCAGCTGGAGACACCCCGACCATTCGGACCCCTTTCGGGCTGCTGCAGGCCGATTCAGATTCTCTGATCTGAATCGGCTTGCCGCTGAATTGCCGCCGAATTTCGGCGGCAATTCTGCCCTATTATATCCTATGGGCCATTAAAGTCAATGGCAAAAAACATAGGGTATATTCTGCAGGCTGGAGGGGAGGGGGTTTGAGGGAGAGGCTCCAAACTCGCAGGGTAGCTGCTGGAGCCTCTCCCCAAGATACCAACCAAGTTTGAAGAACATTGGACAAGGGGTCCAATTCTACGGGCCAGTTTGGTGTAGTGGTTAAGTGTGCGGACTCTAATCTGGGAGAACCGGGTTTGATTCCCCACTCCTCCACTTGCACCTGCTGATGTGACCTTGGGTCAGTCACAAGCTCTGGCACAGCTGCCCTTGAAAAAGAGCAGTTTGTGTCAGAGTTCTCTCAGGCCCACCCACCTCACAGGGTGTCTGTTGTGGGGAGGGGGAGGGAAAGGAGTTTGTAAGCCGCTCTGAGACTCCAAGTGAAGGGCGGGGTATAAATCCAATCTCTTCTTCTTCTTCTTCTACGGGCCCCCAAACAGGTTGCCCCTATCCCCTCCATTGTTCTCTATGGTTGGAAAAAAGTAAGGTAAGCCTGGTGAGGTCTCCCTTGCAGGGCTGGCTGCTGGAACATTGTCAGCGGGCCCTGCCTGATCACTCTGGTCCTCCTTGGTCTCTTCTCCTGAGGACTCTGGGTCGGAGTCACTGGGCTGGGCAGAGGAGGCCATGACAAGGACAAAAGGGTCAGACAAAATGATGCCTCTCTCTTTGTGCGTCTGTTTGTTTAGTGGAACAGGCAGCTGCCAGTCTGAATGGAGGATCAGGACCAGGCCTGCTCAACTTTCCCCCCTCTGGGCTGTTTTTCTACTCTGAATTCCACCAGTGAGCTAGAGAGCAAGGGGTAAATGGCACCCTCTCCACCTGCAGTTCCTCTGCTCAGCCGGGTGGCCTCTTGCAGCTGTTTGTCATTAAGTGCCATTTTAAAGATTCAGAAGATTGTTACCTGCATCCGCGATGCTCAGTCCTTTGTCTGAAGATACACTGCCTGAGCATCGTCTCTCATATTTGACTGAGCCCTCAGTATCTCTGTTAAGAGCAAGGGAGCCCATAACTTTTGAGGAACGACCCTTTTCAGGGTAAGGTAAAGGTTCCCTTGCTCGAAAGCCAGTCGAATCCGACTCTAGGGTTGCGATGCTTATCTCCGTTTCAAAGCCGAAGAGCCAGCGCTGTCCGAAGACGTTTCTGTGGTCATGTGGCCGGCATGACTAAACATCAAGGCGCACGGAACACTGTTACCTTCCCACCGAAGCGGTACCTATTTATCTACTTGCAATTTCTTGCTTTCAAACTGCTAGGTTGGCAGGAGCTGGAACTAGAGATGGGAGCTCACTCCGTCATGCAGCAACTCGGGTCTCGAACTGCTGAACTACTGACCTTCCACAGCCTGCAGTTGAGCATCTTAACCACTTGAGCCACCGCAGCTCCCTTTTCAGGGTAGTGGTGTATAAATGTTTAAAACCAACACAGGCTCAGTAGTGGAGTGCCTTCTTTGCATCGCCCAAAGTACCAGGTTCAATCTGTGCTCAGATCTTGACATAACAGTTGTGGGGAAAGATTTTTGGCAGTGCCAGAATTGGTGTGAGGAGGGGCTTTGAAGTCCTTTATCTTTGGGGGCTTATCTGGGGAGAAATTTTTTTTTTTTTTGCAAGGAGAAGAAATTCTAGGATTTTTCTTCCACAGCCGACTTGTGGAGACTGTAGGGTTTCCAAGGCGAGAGATGTTCAGAGGTGGTTTGCCATTGCCTGACTCTGTGTCAGAACCCTGGACTTCCTTGGTAGTCTCCCATCCAGGGCTATTTTTGGGCAGGAACGCACAGGAACGGAGTTTCGGCTGGCTTCAGAGTTGGCCGTGCCCACTACAGCCAAAGCCTGAAGAGTGACACCCCCCCCCGGTGACTCCAAGACGGGCGGGCTGGAGGGGGCTGGAAGAATCGGGGAGGCATTTAAATGCCTCCCCGTGCCTTCCCTGGCCTGTCCAAGGGCCGGCTTGCCCGGGCTCCCCGCAGCCACAGGGCGCCCAGGCAAGCCAAGGGAAGACATGGGGTGTGGCCTAATATGCTAATGAGCTGTGCTGTCAGGTGTGTGGCCTAATAGGCTAATGAGTTTCTACTGTGGGGTGTGGCCTATTAGGCTAATGAGTTCCTGCTGGGCGTTTTCTACAAAAAAAGCCCTGCTCCCATCCAAATACTGACCAGGGTTGACCCTGCTTAGTTTTGGAGCTCTGGCTAGCCTGGGCTATCCAGGTCAGGGCTGGGATGTGTTACATTTCCCAAATTTAAACTGAAGAAAAATGGATTGCCTGATCATGCAGCAAAGGACCCGTTTGGTGCCTTCCTCTCCCACAGTCTCGTGAGCACCTGAAAAACAAATGCCGGCAACGGCTTGCTAAGCATGGGCCTCTCTTTATCGGTGGTACTCATTCAGTGGCTCAGGAGCTGCATGTGGCTGTTTGACGTGCTACTTATGCACGTCCTGAGCAGCGTGGTCCAGTGTGGCCCCTGCCCTGTGCTTCAGGAAAGTGGGCAAGGCCCTTGCCCAGTGGGCACTCTGCTTGCCAGTTGGTTCCCGCTTTGAAACAGTCGGCGCCAGAGGAACGAGTAAGCTGCAAGTCTCCCTGCCTCAAGTCCAGGATAAAAGCAAATATGGCTCTTCTGGTTGATAGTTATTGTAAATGTGCCTCTCCACGGGTTGTGGAGTGAGTATTGGTGCTCTGTACGCATCTCACTGGGCCTCACTTTATCACAGCCCCCGGTGGCTTCTGATGACATCTCTTTGACTCAGGTACAAAAGTTCTGCTTGGTTGGTCCCATTTTTTAAAGATCTGTCATTTGGGGGAAGGTAGTATTCCTCCACACATGGGTCTCATTTCCTGGATTTATGTCTGGAGTTCTCTTGTAAAATTGCGTTCAGAGGAATGATCAAGACAGGATACATATGTTGGTGTCCTGAGATTCACGGCTTTATTACTTTTGTCAGTCCATAATTTGAGCATTACACCTGATTTCTGTTTATCGTTGTGAATGCTGCCGATCCACTGTTTCAGTCTAACTTTTTGGAATTCTGGTAGTTCCAGTTAAATCTGTGGGGGAAATTCTTTTAGATACAAGTGCAAACTTTTTAAGCGTACCCCGGCAAGAAGGGACAAAAATCCAACTCAAAAATGGAACTAGATACCTAAAAGGGTGAGGTTGCAAGCATACATAAAAAGGATTAAACAGAATATATCTTTAATAATAGTAAAGTAAAGGTTCCCTTGCTCGAAAGCCAGTCAAATCCGACTCTAGGGTTGCGGTGCTCATCTCCGTTTCAAAGCCGAAGAGCCAGCGCTGTCCGAAGACGTTTCTGTGGTCATGTGGCCGGCGTGACTAAACACCAAGGTGCACGGAACGCTGTTACCTTCCCACCGAAGCGGTACCTATTTATCTACTTGCAATTTCTTGCTTTCGAACTGCTAGGTTGGCAGGAGCTGGAACTAGAGATGGGAGCTCACTCCATCATGCGGCACCCGGGTCTCGAACTGCTGAACTACTGACTTTCCACAGCCTGCAGTTCAGCGTCTTAACCACTTGAGCCACAGTGCACTTAAAAAGTTCATTAAAAACAAAAAGGGCTTTTAGGCCACGAAGGTCATACACTATGAAGTGCACATTACATGCAGTGCAGTAAACTCTTAGTAGCACACTTTGCAGTACACAAAATATACAATGCATCATACGCTTAGTAGCACTGATTGGAACCAATAAACCAATGCAATGAGACCAGATGCGTTTTGGCCAAAAAGACTGAATTTACCGGTGCAACACACATCTGCATACTGTTGGTGAAGAACTGCTGTATTCAATATGATTATACCATCTCTCATTCCTTTTCGTGTGGCCATGAAGATTAGGAGCCAGATGTAATGCTCCCACAGAGTATTTCTGTAGCATTCTATGTATTTTGGAAATCCCCCCACAATACTGTACGTGGCTAACTACAATACAGATTCCTTCATATAGTGCAGGGGTGTTGAACTCATTTGTTATGAGGGCCAGATCTGACATAAAGGAGACCTTGTTGGGCCGGGCCATGTGTGTCATAAAATGTAATGCCAGATAGCGGTGATATAAACTTTATAAAGGGCACAAACACAAAGGGTTTTTTAAAACTTAAAATAAAAACATGCTTAAAACAGTAGCACTCTAGCAACATTTTGTTTAACAGTGTCTGATAACTGACACCTCTTGCTCTGAATTACTGCATCAAAATGTCTGTGCTGTTGCAATCTTGAGTATGCTGTTCAGGTGTGTATCTGTAAGCTGCAAACCTATGATGATGCAGCAGCAGAAATGGAAGAGGAAGACAGCCTGTTCCACTTTGGGCCTGATAGAAGCCCACTGGGGGCCTGATCCGGCCCCTGAGCCGCGTGTTTGACACCCTGATATAGTGTGTATGTGATATTCAATTGGGACCACTGAAGAAGGCCTTATCTGCTGAAATGCATCTGGTCTTGTATCTGAAGAAGCGCGCATGCGCATGAATAAAACTTTGTTGGTGTTAAAGGTGCTGCTGGACTCAAACGTTGTTCCAACAATTTCAAAGTTGTCTTTGCCTCCCTTTCTGCCTCACCTGATCAGCTTAAGAATGATGAAAAGCAGCTGTCATTCCATTTTCTGCTACCTTCTTTTTGTTTCCTCAATGGAGAAACTTGTCAAAGCCAAGACTATGCCAAAAAGTGGAATGAGCCACCTACCAATGGCAGAATCATTAAAACTCTGACTTGTTCTAGTGTTGCAAACCCGTTCTGTTGCATTGGACTGTGGAGGAAGTACAGCAGAGAGCTCTGAAACCTTCAGCTCCGTACTTCAGAGACGTGCTACACACCAGTGAAGGATTTTTGTTCGCATTCCAGATGGAGTCGCTTGCTTAATTCATGCCCTGAACCTTGACCCTGGAGTGTGAGCCTTGGTCCTGTGTACAGTTGTGTTCTTTACAAAGTGGTTCATTTTTTGAAACTGGGTAACTAGCAGCATAGTTTATCAGGTAATAAATTATTGGAGAAACCTTACTCCGTGAAGGAATGCAATTAATACTACTCCACATAGAATTAACTGTTGCAGATGTTAATATTAGCAACAAAAAAAAGGGAAAAATCAGCTACAGAGCGGACTTCGTATTTTTCCTGGAGAATGAAAGGAATTCTTTGGTTGAGCAATAATGCAAACATTTTGTTTTATTGCCGGAGCTGGGCTTGAATGGCACCTCTTAGAACCGGATCCTTACTGTTCCAGTTTTTATTGCAAGCTTTTAAAAAAAGAAGAATCACGGAGTTTTGTTCTGCTGAAGGCTTGCAGTTTTTTGAGACTCCTGGTGTTCAGTAAGAAATTAGGGGCCAGTCCAATAGGAAGGAACTGCCAAACTCCCTCCTCTGTGAGGGCAGATCTGTGTCGTCGTCCCCATAGCTAGTAATCCAAAACAGTTCAGTGGCACCTTTAAGGCCAAGTTTTATTCAGGTACAAGCTCTCCCTCCTCTGTGAGGACAGATCTGCACGTTCCCCTTCCCCAATAGCTAGCAATCCAAAACAGTTTAGTGGAGCCTGAGCGGTGGGTGTTGCCTTCTGACACACTTCCGGTGATGTCAGGGGGTGTGGCATATGCATATAAGTTATGCTAATGAGTTATGCTAATGAGCTCCTGCACCTCTCTTTCTACAAAATGAACCTTGCTTAAAACAAATGTTTCCATGAAAAGGGCAATAAAAAAGAATATGCTTAATTGTTTCAGTACATTTTAACTTACAGAGGCAAAGGCTAGCAGAAAAGGCTACCTTTTGGAGTCTACCGTATAGACCTGCTGATGGCATAACGTTAGATCTGGCCAAGAAAAATGTTCTATGCTGTTGGGGATTTTGCATAGAATAAAAGTCACGGGCCGTGTGACCTACACTGAGTGAAATGCCTAAACTCAAGTGAGAACCAGTTTTGTTAGCAGCACTGCAAAGATTTTGTAATTCAGTATCCAGAACTCTGCATTTGATCATTCCAAATGCGATGGCAAACCACCTCTGGATGTCTCTTGCCTTGAATACCCTATGGGTTTTAATTCCCGCTGCGTGCCAGGACAAAGTGGTATGTCATGGGAGATATCCTTCCTCATATGCTGAGAAAATTAATCAGACGATTCATTAAGTAATTTAAGTGTTCCTGGGAGTACCCAAGAATGGAGGAGACTGCCTGCTACATCTCTGTATGATTTTGCTGCTCGGAGTTTAACTGCTTCTGGTCATCTTCTGCTGGGAGCAGGTAATTCTGCCATGTCTCTCCCCTGGGAGTGATCAGATTGCTGTTGTTTTTTAAGCCCCCGGAGGGGATTTTTTATTGATTTTTTAAACACTACAAAAACTAGAACAGAAAAAAAGGGAAAGGGAAAGTTACATATAAGGGAGAAAGTAAAGAACCCACTACTAACTAAAAACCCAAGAGAGGAGATCTCCAACTAGCTTTTTATACTTTTCATCTTTGTACTTCTTATGAACTGTGTCAATCTTTTAACCCTTTTAACCATCCCCAGTTACATTTAATTGCCCAATAACAGTGCCCCCCATCATCCCCTAGAACCAAAGTTCTCAAAGGCACAATTCAGAGTCCTTCAGCCTTTACTTCTTCTTCTCTCTCTTCCGCAGTTTGTAGG